>NW_027596820.1:0-151018 GCF_964194155.1 Cetorhinus maximus
TACTAGACCCGGACTCACTGTGGACCGGTGTCTATACTAGACCCGGACTCACTGTGAACCGGTGTCTATACTAGACCCAGACTCACTGTGGACCGGTCCCTATACTAGACCCGGACTCACTGTGGACCGGTGTCTATACTAGACCCGGACTCACTGTGGACCGGTGTCTATACTAGACCCGGACTCACTGTGGACCGGTGTCTATACTAGACCCAGACTCACTGTGGACCGGTCCCTATACTAGACCCGGACTCACTGTGGACCGGTGTTTATACTAGACCCGGACTCACTGTGGACCGGTGTTTATACTAGACCCGGACTCACTGTGGACCGGTGTCTATACTAGACCCGGACTCACTGTGGACCGGTGTTTATACTAGACCCAGACTCACTGTGGACCGGTGTCTATACTAGACCCGGACTCACTGTGGACCGGTGTCTATACTAGACCCGGACTCACTGTGGACCGGTCTCTATACTAGACCCGGACTCACTGTGGACCGGTCTCTATACTAGACCCGGACTCACTGTGGACCGGTCTCTATACTAGACCCGGACTCACTGTGGACAGGTGTCTATACTAGACCCAGACTCACTGTGGACCGGTGTCTATACTAGACCCGGACTCACTGTGGACCGGTGTCTATACTAGACCCGGACTCACTGTGGACCGGTGTCTATACTAGACCCGGACTCACTGTGGACCGGTGTCTATACTAGACCCGGACTCACTGTGAACCGGTCCCTATACTAGACCCGGACTCACTGTGGACCGGTCCCTATACAAGACCCAGACTCACTGTGGACCGGTCCCTATACTAGACCCAGACTCACTGTGGACCGGTGTCTATACTAGACCCGGACTCACTGTGGACCGGTGTCTATACTAGACCCGGACTCACTGTGGACCGGTGTCTATACTAGACCCGGACTCACTGTGGACCGGTGTCTATACTAGACCCGGACTCACTGTGGACCGGTGTCTATACTAGACCCGGACTCACTGTGGACCGGTCTCTATACTAGACCCAGACTCACTGTGGACCGGTGTCTATACAAGACCCGGACTCACTGTGGACCGGTCTCTATACTAGACCCGGACTCACTGTGGACCGGTGTCTATACTAGACCCGGACTCACTGTGGACCGGTGTCTATACTAGACCCGGACTCACTGTGGACCGGTGTCTATACTAGACCCAGACTCACTGTGGACCGGTGTCTATACTAGACCCGGACTCACTGTGGACCGGTGTCTATACTAGACCCAGACTCACTGTGGACCGGTGTCTATACTAGACCCGGACTCACTGTGGACCGGTGTCTATACTAGACCCGGACTCACTGTGGACCGGTGTCTATACTAGACCCGGACTCACTGTGGACCGGTGTCTATACTAGACCCGGACTCACTGTGGACCGGTGTCTATACAAGACCCGGACTCACTGTGAACCGGTGTCTATACTAGACCCAGACTCACTGTGGACCGGTGTCTATACAAGACCCGGACTCACTGTGGACCGGTGTCTATACTAGACCCAGACTCACTGTGGACCGGTGTCTATACTAGACCCGGACTCACTGTGGACCGGTCCCTATACTAGACCCGGACTCACTGTGGACCGGTGTCTATACAAGACCCGGACTCACAGTGGACCGGTGTCTATACTAGACCCAGACTCACCGTGGACCGGTGTCTATACTAGACCCGGACTCACTGTGGACCGGTCCCTATACTAGACCCGGACTCACTGTGGACCGGTGTCTATACAAGACCCGGACTCACAGTGGACCGGTGTCTATACTAGACCCGGACTCACTGTGGACCGGTGTCTATACTAGACCCGGACTCACTGTGGACCGGTGTCTATACTAGACCCGGACTCACTGTGGACCGGTGTCTATACTAGACCCGGACTCACTGTGGACCGGTGTCTATACTAGACCCAGACTCACTGTGGACCGGTGTCTATACTAGACCCGGACTCACTGTGGACCGGTCTCTATACTAGACCCGGACTCACTGTGGACCGGTGTATACTAGACCCGGACTCACTGTGGACCGGTGTCTATACTAGACCCGGACTCACTGTGGACCGGTCTCTATACTAGACCCGGACTCACTGTGGACCGGTCTCTATACTAGACCCGGACTCACTGTGGACCGGTGTCTATACAAGACCCGGACTCACTGTGGACCGGTGTCTATACTAGACCCAGGACTCACTGTGGACCGGTGTCTATACTAGACCCGGACTCACTGTGGACCGGTCTCTATACTAGACCCAGACTCACTGTGGACGGGTCTCTATACTCAAGACCCGGACTCACTGTGAACCGGTGTCTATACTAGACCCAGACTCACTGTGGACCGGTGTCTATACAAGACCCGGACTCACTGTGGACCGGTGTCTATACTAGACCCAGACTCACTGTGGACCGGTGTCTATACTAGACCCGGACTCACTGTGGACCGGTCCCTATACTAGACCCGGACTCACTGTGGACCGGTGTCTATACTAGACCCGGACTCACTGTGGACCGGTGTCTATACTAGACCCGGACTCACTGTGGACCGGTCTCTATACTAGACCCGGACTCACTGTGGACCGGTGTCTATACTAGACCCGGACTCACTGTGGACCGGTGTCTATACTAGACCGGACTCACTGTGGACCGGTGTCTATACTAGACCCGGACTCACTGTGGACCGGTGTCTATACTAGACCCAGACTCACTGTGGACCGGTGTCTATACTAGACCCGGACTCACTGTGGACCGGTCTCTATACTAGACCCAGACTCACTGTGGACCGGTGTCTATACAAGACCCGGACTCACTGTGGACCGGTGTCTATACTAGACCCGGACTCACTGTGGACCGGTGTCTATACTAGACCCGGACTCACTGTGGACCGGTGTCTATACTAGACCCGGACTCACTGTGGACCGGTGTCTATACTAGACCCGGACTCACTGTGGACCGGTGTCTATACTAGACCCGGACTCACTGTGGACCGGTGTCTATACTAGACCCAGACTCACTGTGGACCGGTGTCTATACTAGACCCGGACTCACTGTGGACCGGTGTCTATACTAGACCCAGACTCACTGTGGACCGGTGTCTATACTAGACCCGGACTCACTGTGGACCGGTGTCTATACTAGACCCAGACTCACTGTGGACCGGTGTCTATACTAGACCCAGACTCACTGTGGACCGGTGTCTATACTAGACCCGGACTCACTGTGGACCGGTCTCTATACTAGACCCGGACTCACTGTGGACCGGTCTCTATACTAGACCCGGACTCACTGTGGACCGGTGTCTATACTAGACCCGGACTCACTGTGGACCGGTGTCTATACTAGACCCGGACTCACTGTGGACCGGTGTCTATACTAGACCCGGACTCACTGTGGACCGGTCTCTATACTAGACCCGGACTCACTGTGGACCGGTGTCTATACTAGACCCGGACTCACTGTGGACCGGTTCCTATACTAGACCCAGACTCACTGTGGACCGGTCTCTATACAAGACCCGGACTCACTGTGGACCGGTCTCTATACAAGACCCGGACTCACTGTGGACCGGTGTCTATACTACACCCGGACTCACTGTGGACCGGTGTCTATACTAGACCCGGGCTCACTGTGGACCGGTGTCTATACTAGACCCGGGCTCACTGTGGACCGGTCTCTATACTAGACCCGGACTCACTGTGGACCGGTGTCTATACTAGACCCGGACTCACTGTGGACCGGTGTCTATACTAGACCCGGACTCACTGTGGACCGGTGTTTATACTAGACCCGGACTCACTGTGGACCGGTCTCTATACTAGACCCGGACTCACTGTGGACCGGTCCCTATACTAGACCCGGACTCACTGTGGACCGGTGTCTATACTAGACCCGGACTCACTGTGGACCGGTGTCTATACTAGACCCGGACTCACTGTGGACCGGTCCCTATACTAGACCCGGACTCACTGTGGACCGGTCTCTATACTAGACCCAGACTCACTGTGGACCGGTGTCTATACTAGACCCGGATTCACTGTGGACCGGTCTCTATACTAGACCCGGACTCACTGTGGACCGGTGTCTATACTAGACCCGGACTCACTGTGGACCGGTGTCTATACTAGACCCGGACTCACTGTGGACCGGTGTCTATACTAGACCCGGACTCACTGTGGACCGGTGTCTATACTAGACCCGGACTCACTGTGAACCGGTGTCTATACTAGACCCGGACTCACTGTGGACCGGTCTCTATACTAGACCCGGACTCACTGTGGACCGGTGTCTATACTAGACCCGGACTCACTGTGGACCGGTGTCTATACTAGACCCGGACTCACTGTGGACCGGTGTCTATACTAGACCCGGACTCACTGTGGACCGTTGTCTATACTAGACCCGGACTCACTGTGGACCGGTGTCTATACTAGACCCGGACTCACTGTGGACCGGTCTCTATACTAGACCCGGACTCACTGTGGACCGGTGTCTATACTAGACCCGGACTCACTGTGGACCGGTGTCTATACTAGACCCGGACTCACTGTGGACGGTCCCTATACTAGACCCGGACTCACTGTGGACCGGTCTCTATACTAGACCCGGACTCACTGTGGACCGGTCTCTATACTAGACCCGGACTCACTGTGGACCGGTGTCTATACTAGACCCGGACTCACTGTGGACCGGTGTCTATACTAGACCCGGACTCACTGTGGACCGGTGTCTATACTAGACCCGGACTCACTGTGGACCGGTCTCTATACTAGACCCGGACTCACTGTGGACCGGTGTCTATACTAGACCCGGACTCACTGTGGACCGGTGTCTATACTAGACCCAGACTCACTGTGGACCGGTGTCTATACTAGACCCAGACTCACTGTGGACCGGTGTCTATACTAGACCCGGACTCACTGTGGACCGGTGTCTATACTAGACCCGGACTCACTGTGGACCGGTGTCTATACTAGACCCGGACTCACTGTGGACCGGTGTCTATACTAGACCCGGACTCACTGTGGACCGGTGTCTATACTAGACCCGGACTCACTGTGGACCGGTGTCTATACTAGACCCGGACTCACTGTGGACCGGTCTCTATACTAGACCCAGACTCACTGTGGACCGGTGTCTATACTAGACCCGGACTCACTGTGGACCGGTCTCTATACTAGACCCGGACTCACTGTGAACCGGTGTCTATACTAGACCCAGGACTCACTGTGGACCGGTGTCTATACTAGACCCGGACTCACTGTGGACCGGTGTCTATACTAGACCCGGACTCACTGTGGACCGGTGTCTATACTAGACCCGGACTCACTGTGGACCGGTCTCTATACTAGACCCGGACTCACTGTGGACCGGTCTCTATACTAGACCCGGACTCACTGTGGACCGGTGTCTATACTAGACCCGGACTCACTGTGGACCGGTCCCTATACTAGAACCAGACTCACTGTGGACCGGTCCCTATACTAGAACCGGACTCACTGTGGACCGGTGTCTATACTAGACCCGGACTCACTGTGGACCGGTCTCTATACTAGACCCGGACTCACTGTGGACCGGTGTCTATACTAGACCCGGACTCACTGTGGACCGGTGTCTATACTAGACCCGGATTCACTGTGAACCGGTGTTTATACTAGACCCGGACTCACTGTGGACCGGTGTCTATACTAGACCCGGACTCACTGTGGACCGGTGTCTATACTAGACCCGGACTCACTGTGGACCGGTGTCTATACTAGACCCGGATTCACTGTGAACCGGTGTTTATACTAGATCCGGACTCACTGTGGACCGGTGTCTATACTAGACCCGGATTCACTGTGGACCGGTGTTTATACTAGACCCGGACTCACTGTGCACCGGTGTCTATACTAGACCCGGACTCACTGTGGACCGGTCTCTATACTAGACCCGGACTCACTGTGGACCGGTGTCTATACTAGACCCGGACTCACTGTGAACCGGTGTCTATACTAGACCCGGACTCACTGTGGACCGGTGTCTATACTAGACCCGGACTCACTGTGGACCGGTCTCTATACTAGACCCAGACTCACTGTGGACCGGTCCCTATACTAGACCCGGACTCACTGTGGACCGGTCTCTATACTAGACCCGGACTCACTGTGGACCGGTGTCTATACTAGACCCGGACTCACTGTGGACCGGTGTCTATACTAGACCCGGACTCACTGTGGACCGGTGTCTATACTAGACCCGGACTCACTGTGGACCGGTGTTTATACTAGACCCGGACTCACTGTGGACCGGTGTCTATACTAGACCCGGACTCACTGTGGACCGGTGTTTATACTAGACCCGGACTCACTGTGGACCGGTGTCTATACTAGACCCAGACTCACTGTGGACCGGTGTCTATACTAGACCCGGACTCACTGTGGACCGGTCCCTATACTAGACCCGGACTCACTGTGGACCGGTGTCTATACTAGACCCGGACTCACTGTGGACCGGTGTCTATACTAGACCCGGACTCACTGTGGACCGGTGTCTATACTAGACCCAGACTCACTGTGGACCGGTGTCTATACTAGACCCGGACTCACTGTGGACCGGTGTCTATACTAGACCCAGACTCACTGTGGACCGGTCCCTATACTAGACCCGGACTCACTGTGGACCGGTGTCTATACAAGACCCGGACTCACTGTGGACCGGTCTCTATACAAGACCCGGACTCACTGTGGACCGGTGTCTATACTAGACCCGGACTCACTGTGAACCGGTGTCTATACTAGACCCGGACTCACTGTGGACCGGTCCCTATACTAGACCCGGACTCACTGTGGACCGGTGTCTATACTAGACCCGGACTCACTGTGGACCGGTCTCTATACTAGACCCGGACTCACTGTGGACCGGTCCCTATACTAGACCCGGACTCACTGTGGACCGGTGTCTATACTAGACCCGGACTCACTGTGGACCGGTCCCTATACTAGACCCGGACTCACTGTGGACCGGTCTCTATACTAGACCCGGACTCATTGTGGACCGGTGTCTATACTAGACCCGGACTCACTGTGGACCGGTGTCTATACTAGACCCGGACTCACTGTGAACCGGTCTCTATACTAGACCCGGACTCACTGTGGACCGGTGTCTATACTAGACCCGGACTCACTGTGGACCGGTCCCTATACTAGACCCGGACTCACTGTGGACCGGTGTCTATACTAGACCCGGACTCACTGTGGACCGGTCCCTATACAAGACCCGGACTCACTGTGGACCGGTGTCTATACTAGACCCGGACTCACTGTGGACCGGTGTCTATACTAGACCCGGACTCACTGTGGACCGGTGTCTATACTAGACCCGGACTCACTGTGAACCGGTGTCTATACTAGACCCGGACTCACTGTGGACCGGTCTCTATACTAGACCCGGACTCACTGTGGACCGGTGTCTATACTAGACCCAGACTCACTGTGGACCGGTGTCTATACTAGACCCGGACTCACTGTGGACCGGTCTCTATACTAGACCCAGACTCACTGTGGACCGGTGTCTATACTAGACCCGGACTCACTGTGGACCGGTCTCTATACTAGACCCGGACTCACTGTGGACCGGTGTCTATACTAGACCCGGACTCACTGTGGACCGGTCTCTATACTAGACCCGGACTCACTGTGGACCGGTCCCTATACTAGACCCGGACTCACTGTGGACCGGTGTCTATACTAGACCCGGACTCACTGTGGACCGGTGTCTATACAAGACCCGGACTCACTGTGGACCGGTCTCTATACTAGACCCGGACTCACTGTGGACCGGTGTCTATACTAGACCCAGACTCACTGTGGACCGGTGTCTATACAAGACCCGGACTCACTGTGGACCGGTGTCTATACTAGACCCGGACTCACTGTGGACCGGTGTCTATACTAGACCCGGACTCACTGTGGACCGGTGTCTATACAAGACCCAGACTCACTGTGGACCGGTGTCTATACTAGACCCGGACTCACTGTGGACCGGTGTCTATACTAGACCCGGACTCACTGTGGACCGGTGTCTATATTAGACCCGGACTCACTGTGGACCGGTGTCTATACTAGACCCGGACTCACTGTGGACCGGTGTTTATACTAGACCCGGACTCACTGTGGACCGGTCCCTATACTAGACCCGGACTCACTGTGGACCGGTGTCTATACTAGACCCGGACTCACTGTGGACCGGTCTCTATACTAGACCCAGACTCACTGTGGACCGGTCTCTATACTAGACCCGGACTCACTGTGGACCGGTGTCTATACTAGACCCGGACTCACTGTGGACCGGTCTCTATACTAGACCCGGACTCACTGTGGACCGGTCTCTATACTAGACCCAGACTCACTGTGGACCGGTGTCTATACTAGACCCGGACTCACTGTGGACCGGTGTCTATACTAGACCCGGACTCACTGTGGACCGGTGTCTATACTAGACCCAGACTCACTGTGGACCGGTGTCTATACAAGACCCGGACTCACTGTGGACCGGTGTCTATACTAGACCCGGACTCACTGTGGACCGGTGTCTATACTAGACCCGGACTCACTGTGGACCGGTGTCTATACTAGACCCGGACTCACTGTGGACCGGTGTCTATACTAGACCCGGACTCACTGTGGACCGGTCTCTATACTAGACCCGGACTCACTGTGGACCGGTGTCTATACTAGACCCGGACTCACTGTGGACCGGTGTCTATACTAGACCCGGACTCACTGTGGACCGGTCTCTATACTAGACCCGGACTCACTGTGGACCGGTGTCTATACTAGACCCGGACTCACTGTGGACCGGTGTCTATACTAGACCCAGACTCACTGTGGACCGGTCTCTATACTAGACCCAGACTCACTGTGGACCGGTGTCTATACTAGACCCGGACTCACTGTGGACCGGTGTCTATACTAGACCCGGACTCACTGTGGACCGGTCTCTATACTAGACCCGGACTCACTGTGGACCGGTGTCTATACTAGACCCGGACTCACTGTGGACCGGTGTCTATACTAGACCCGGACTCACTGTGGACCGGTGTCTATACAAGACCCGGACTCACTGTGGACCGGTCTCTATACTAGACCCGGACTCACTGTGGACCGGTGTCTATACTAGACCCGGACTCACTGTGGACCGGTGTCTATACTAGACCCGGACTCACTGTGGACCGGTCTCTATACTAGACCCGGACTCACTGTGGACCGGTGTCTATACTAGACCCGGACTCACTGTGGACCGGTGTCTATACTAGACCCGGACTCACTGTGGACCGGTGTCTATACTAGACCCGGACTCACTGTGGACCGGTGTCTATACAAGACCCGGACTCACTGTGGACCGGTCTCTATACTAGACCCGGACTCACTGTGGACCGGTGTCTATACTAGACCCGGACTCACTGTGAACCGGTGTCTATACTAGACCCGGACTCACTGTGGACCGGTCCCTATACTAGACCCGGACTCACTGTGGACCGGTGTCTATACTAGACCCGGACTCACTGTGGACCGGTGTCTATACTAGACCCGGACTCACTGTGGACCGGTGTCTATACTAGACCCAGACTCACTGTGGACCGGTGTCTATACTAGACCCAGACTCACTGTGGACCGGTCTCTATACTAGACCCGGACTCACTGTGGACCGGTGTCTATACTAGACCCAGACTCACTGTGAACCGGTGTCTATACTAGACCCGGACTCACTGTGAACCGGTGTTTATACTAGACCCGGACTCACTGTGGACCGGTCTCTATACTAGACCCGGACTCACTGTGGACCGGTGTCTATACTAGACCCGGACTCACTGTGAACCGGTGTTTATACTAGACCCGGACTCACTGTGGACCGGTGTCTATACTAGACCCGGACTCACTGTGGACCGGTCTCTATACTAGACCCGGACTCACTGTGGACCGGTGTCTATACTAGACCCAGACTCACTGTGGACCGGTGTCTATACTAGACCCGGACTCACTGTGAACCGGTGTCTATACTAGACCCAGACTCACTGTGGACCGGAGTCTATACTAGACCCGGACTCACTGTGGACCGGTGTCTATACTAGACCCAGACTCACTGTGGACCGGTGTCTATACTAGACCCAGACTCACTGTGAACCGGTGTCTATACTAGACCCAGACTCACTGTGGACCGGTGTCTATACTAGACCCGGACTCACTGTGGACCGGTGTCTATACTAGACCCGGACTCACTGTGGACCGGTGTCTATACTAGACCCAGACTCACTGTGGACCGGTCCCTATACTAGACCCAGACTCACTGTGGACCGGTGTCTATACTAGACCCAGACTCACTGTGAACCGGTGTCTATACTAGACCCGGACTCACTGTGGACCGGTGTCTATACTAGACCCGGACTCACTGTGGACCGGTGTCTATACTAGACGCGGACTCACTGTGGACCGGTGTCTATACTAGACCCGGACTCACTGTGGACCGGTGTCTATACTAGACCCGGACTCACTGTGGACCGGTGTCTATACTAGACCCAGACTCACTGTGAACCGGTGTCTATACTAGACCCGGACTCACTGTGAACCGGTGTCTATACTAGACCCGGACTCACTGTGGACCGGTGTCTATACTAGACCCGGACTCACTGTGGACCGGTGTCTATACTAGACCCGGACTCACTGTGGACCGGTCTCTATACTAGACCCGGACTCACTGTGGACCGGTGTCTATACTAGACCCGGAGTCACTGTGGACCGGTGTCTATACTAGACCCGGACTCACTGTGGACCGGTGTCTATACTAGACCCGGACTCACTGTGGACCGGTCTCTATACTAGACCCGGACTCACTGTGGACCGGTGTCTATACTAGAACCAGACTCACTGTGGACCGGTCTCTATACTAGACCCGGACTCACTGTGGACCGGTGTCTATACTAGACCCAGACTCACTGTGAACCGGTGTCTATACTAGACCCGGACTCACTGTGGACCGGTGTCTATACTAGTCCCGGACTCACTGTGGACCGGTGTTTATACTAGACCCGGACTCACTGTGGACCGGTCTCTATACTAGACCCGGACTCACTGTGGACCGGTGTCTATACTAGACCCAGACTCACTGTGGACTGGTCTCTATACTAGACCCGGACTCACTGTGGACCGGTGTCTATACTAGACCCGGACTCACTGTGGACCGGTGTCTATACTAGACCCGGACTCACTGTGGACCGGTCTCTATACTAGACCCGGACTCACTGTGAACCGGTGTCTATACTAGACCCAGACTCACTGTGGACCGGTGTCTATACTAGACCCGGATTCACTGTGAACCGGTGTTTATACTAGACCCGGACTCACTGTGGACCGGTCTCTATACTAGACCCGGACTCACTGTGGACCGGTGTTTATACTAGACCCGGACTCACTGTGGACCGGTCTCTATACTAGACCCGGACTCACTGTGGACCGGTGTCTATACTAGACCCGGACTCACTGTGAACCGGTGTTTATACTAGACCCGGACTCACTGTGGACCGGTGTCTATACTAGACCCGGACTCACTGTGGACCGGTCTCTATACTAGACCCGGACTCACTGTGGACCGGTGTCTATACTAGACCCAGACTCACTGTGGACCGGTGTCTATACTAGACCCGGACTCACTGTGAACCGGTGTCTATACTAGACCCAGACTCACTGTGGACCGGAGTCTATACTAGACCCGGACTCACTGTGGACCGGTGTCTATACTAGACCCAGACTCACTGTGGACCGGTCTCTATACTAGACCCGGACTCACTGTGGACCGGTGTCTATACTAGACCCGGACTCACTGTGGACCGGTGTCTATACTAGACCCGGACTCACTGTGGACCGGTGTCTATACTAGACCCAGACTCACTGTGGACCGGTCCCTATACTAGACCCAGACTCACTGTGGACCGGTGTCTATACTAGACCCAGACTCACTGTGAACCGGTGTCTATACTAGACCCGGACTCACTGTGGACCGGTGTCTATACTAGACCCGGACTCACTGTGGACCGGTGTCTATACTAGACCCGGACTCACTGTGGACCGGTGTCTATACTAGACCCGGACTCACTGTGGACCGGTGTCTATACTAGACCCGGACTCACTGTGGACCGGTCTCTATACTAGACCCGGACTCACTGTGGACCGGTGTCTATACTAGACCCGGAGTCACTGTGGACCGGTGTCTATACTAGACCCGGACTCACTGTGGACCGGTGTCTATACTAGACCCGGACTCACTGTGGACCGGTCTCTATACTAGACCCGGACTCACTGTGGACCGGTGTCTATACTAGAACCAGACTCACTGTGGACCGGTCTCTATACTAGACCCGGACTCACTGTGGACCGGTGTCTATACTAGACCCAGACTCACTGTGAACCGGTGTCTATACTAGACCCAGACTCACTGTGAACCGGTGTCTATACTAGACCCGGACTCACTGTGGACCGGTCTCTATACTAGACCCGGACTCACTGTGGACCGGTGTTTATACTAGACCCGGACTCACTGTGGACCGGTGTCTATACTAGACCCGGACTCACTGTGGACCGGTGTCTATACTAGACCCGGACTCACTGTGGACCGGTGTCTATACTAGACCCGGACTCACTGTGGACCGGTGTCTATACTAGACCCGGACTCACTGTGGACCGGTGTCTATACTAGACCCGGACTCACTGTGGACCGGTGTCTATACTAGACCCAGACTCACTGTGGACCGGTGTCTATACTAGACCCGGACTCACTGTGAACCGGTGTTTATACTAGACCCAGACTCACTGTGGACCGGTGTCTATACTAGACCCGGACTCACTGTGGACCGGTCTCTATACTAGACCCGGACTCACTGTGGACCGGTCTCTATACTAGACCCGGACTCACTGTGGACCGGTGTCTATACTAGACCCGGACTCACTGTGGACCGGTGTCTATACTAGACCCGGACTCACTGTGGACCGGTGTCTATACTAGACCCAGACTCACTGTGGACCGGTGTCTATACTAGACCCGGACTCACTGTGAACCGGTGTCTATACAAGACCCAGACTCACTGTGGACCGGTGTCTATACTAGACCCAGACTCACTGTGAACCGGTGTCTATACAAGACCCAGACTCACTGTGGACCGGTCTCTATACAAGACCCGGACTCACTGTGGACCGGTGTCTATACTAGACCCGGACTCACTGTGGACCGGTGTCTATACTAGACCCGGACTCACTGTGGACCGGTCTCTATACAAGACCCGGACTCACTGTGGACCGGTGTCTATACTAGACCCGGACTCACTGTGGACCGGTGTCTATACTAGACCCGGACTCACTGTGGACCGGTCTCTATACAAGACCCGGACTCACTGTGGACCGGTGTCTATACTAGACCCGGACTCACTGTGAACCGGTGTCTATACTAGACCCGGACTCACTGTGGACCGGTCCCTATACTAGACCCGGACTCACTGTGGACCGGTGTCTATACTAGACCCGGACTCACTGTGGACCGGTCCCTATACTAGACCCGGACTCACTGTGGACCGGTCTCTATACTAGACCCGGACTCACTGTGGACCGGTCCCTATACTAGACCCGGACTCACTGTGGACCGGTCTCTATACTAGACCCGGACTCACTGTGGACCGGTGTCTATACTAGACCCAGACTCACTGTGGACCGGTGTCTATACTAGACCCGGACTCACTGTGGACCGGTGTCTATACTAGACCCGGACTCACTGTGGACCGGTGTCTATACTAGACCCGGACTCACTGTGGACCGGTGTCTATACTAGACCCGGACTCACTGTGGACCGGTCTCTATACTAGACCCAGACTCACTGTGGACCGGTGTCTATACTAGACCCGGACTCACTGTGAACCGGTCTCTATACTAGACCCGGACTCACTGTGGACCGGTCTCTATACTAGACCCGGACTCACTGTGGACCGGTCCCTATACTAGACCCGGACTCACTGTGGACCGGTCCCTATACTAGACCCGGACTCACTGTGGACCGGTGTCTATACTAGACCCGGACTCACTGTGGACCGGTCTCTATACTAGACCCGGACTCACTGTGGACCGGTGTCTATACTAGACCCAGACTCACTGTGGACCGGTGTCTATACTAGACCCGGACTCACTGTGGACCGGTGTCTATACTAGACCCGGACTCACTGTGAACCGGTGTCTATACTAGACCCGGACTCACTGTGGACCGGTGTCTATACTAGACCCGGACTCACTGTGGACCGGTCCCTATACTAGACCCGGACTCACTGTGGACCGGTCTCTATACTAGACCCGGACTCACTGTGGACCGGTGTCTATACTAGACCCAGACTCACTGTGGACCGGTGTCTATACAAGACCCGGACTCACTGTGGACCGGTGTCTATACTAGACCCGGACTCACTGTGGACCGGTGTCTATACTAGACCCAGACTCACTGTGGACCGGTGTCTATACTAGACCCAGACTCACTGTGGACCGGTGTCTATACTAGACCCGGACTCACTGTGGACCGGTGTCTATACTAGACCCGGACTCACTGTGGACCGGTGTCTATACAAGACCCGGACTCACTGTGGACCGGTCTCTATACTAGACCCGGACTCACTGTGGACCGGTCTCTATACTAGACCCGGACTCACTGTGGACCGGTCTCTATACTAGACCCGGACTCACTGTGGACCGGTGTCTATACTAGACCCGGACTCACTGTGGACCGGTGTCTATACTAGACCTGGACTCACTGTGGACCGGTGTCTATACTAGACCCGGACTCACTGTGGACCGGTCTCTATACTAGACCCGGACTCACTGTGGACCGGTGTCTATACTAGACCCAGACTCACTGTGGACCGGTGCTTATACTAGACCCAGACTCACTGTGGACCGGTGTCTATACTAGACCCGGACTCACTGTGGACCGGTGTCTATACTAGACCCGGACTCACTGTGGACCGGTCTCTATACTAGACCCGGACTCACTGTGGACCGGTGTCTATACTAGACCCAGACTCACTGTGGACCGGTGCTTATACTAGACCCAGACTCACTGTGGACCGGTGTCTATACTAGACCCGGACTCACTGTGGACCGGTATCTATACTAGACCCAGACTCACTGTGGACCGGTCCCTATACTAGACCCGGACTCACTGTGGACCGGTGTCTATACTAGACCCGGACTCACTGTGGACCGGTGTCTATACAAGACCCGGACTCACTGTGGACCGGTCTCTATACTAGACCCGGACTCACTGTGGACCGGTGTCTATACTAGACCCGGACTCACTGTGGACCGGTGTCTATACAAGACCCGGACTCACTGTGGACCGGTCCCTATACTAGACCCGGACTCACTGTGGACCGGTGTCTATACTAGACCCGGACTCACTGTGGACCGGTGTCTATACTAGACCCGGACTCACTGTGGACCGGTGTCTATACTAGACCCGGACTCACTGTGGACCGGTGTCTATACTAGACCCGGACTCACTGTGGACCGGTGTCTATACTAGACCCAGACTCACTGTGGACCGGTGTCTATACTAGACCCGGACTCACTGTGGACCGGTGTCTATACTAGACCCGGACTCACTGTGGACCGGTGTCTATACTAGACCCAGACTCACTGTGGACCGGTCTCTATACTAGACCCGGACTCACTGTGGACCGGTGTCTATACTAGACCCGGACTCACTGTGGACCGGTGTCTATACTAGACCCGGACTCACTGTGAACCGGTGTCTATACTAGACCCGGACTCACTGTGGACCGGTGTCTATACTAGACCCGGACTCACTGTGGACCGGTGTCTATACTAGACCCGGACTCACTGTGGACCGGTGTCTATACTAGACCCGGACTCACTGTGGACCGGTCCCTATACTAGACCCGGACTCACTGTGGACCGGTGTCTATACAAGACCCGGACTCACTGTGGACCGGTGTCTATACTAGACCCGGACTCACTGTGGACCGGTCTCTATACTAGACCCGGACTCACTGTGGACCGGTGTCTATACTAGACCCAGACTCACTGTGGACCGGTGTCTATACTAGACCCGGACTCACTGTGGACCGGTGTCTATACTAGACCCGGACTCACTGTGGACCGGTGTCTATACTAGACCCAGACTCACTGTGGACCGGTCTCTATACTAGACCCGGACTCACTGTGGACCGGTGTCTATACTAGACCCAGACTCACTGTGGACCGGTGTCTATACTAGACCCAGACTCACTGTGGACCGGTGTCTATACTAGACCCGGACTCACTGTGGACCGGTCTCTATACTAGACCCGGACTCACTGTGGACCGGTGTCTATACTAGACCCGGACTCACTGTGGACCGGTGTCTATACTAGACCCGGACTCACTGTGGACCGGTCTCTATACTAGACCCGGGCTCACTGTGGACCGGTCTCTATACTAGACCCGGACTCACTGTGGACCGGTGTCTATACTAGACCCGGACTCACTGTGGACCGGTGTCTATACTAGACCCGGACTCACTGTGGACCGGTCTCTATACTAGACCCGGACTCACTGTGGACCGGTCTCTATACTAGACCCGGACTCACTGTGGACCGGTGTCTATACTAGACCCGGACTCACTGTGGACCGGTGTCTATACTAGACCCGGACTCACTGTGGACCGGTGTCTATACTAGACCCGGACTCACTGTGGACCGGTCTCTATACTAGACCCGGACTCACTGTGGACCGGTGTCTATACTAGACCCGGACTCACTGTGGACCGGTGTCTATACTAGACCCGGACTCACTGTGGACCGGTGTCTATACTAGACCCGGACTCACTGTGGACCGGTGTCTATACAAGACCCGGACTCACTGTGGACCGGTCTCTATACTAGACCCGGACTCACTGTGGACCGGTCTCTATACTAGACCCGGACTCACTGTGGACCGGTCTCTATACTAGACCCGGACTCACTGTGGACCGGTGTCTATACAAGACCCGGACTCACTGTGGACCGGTCCCTATACTAGACCCGGACTCACTGTGGACCGGTGTCTATACTAGACCCGGACTCACTGTGGACCGGTCTCTATACTAGACCCGGACTCACTGTGGACCGGTGTCTATACTAGACCCAGACTCACTGTGGACCGGTGTCTATACTAGACCCGGACTCACTGTGGACCGGTCTCTATACTAGACCCGGACTCACTGTGGACCGGTCTCTATACTAGACCCGGACTCACTGTGGACCGGTGTCTATACTAGACCCGGACTCACTGTGGACCGGTCTCTATACTAGACCCGGACTCACTGTGGACCGGTGTCTATACTAGACCCGGACTCACTGTGGACCGGTGTCTATACTAGACCCGGACTCACTGTGGACCGGTCTCTATACTAGACCCGGACTCACTGTGGACCGGTGTCTATACTAGACCCAGACTCACTGTGGACCGGTGTCTATACAAGACCCGGACTCACTGTGGACCGGTGTCTATACTAGACCCGGACTCACTGTGGACCGGTGTCTATACTAGACCCGGACTCACTGTGGACCGGTCTCTATACTAGACCCGGACTCACTGTGGACCGGTGTCTATACTAGACCCAGACTCACTGTGGACCGGTGTCTATACAAGACCCAGACTCACTGTGGACCGGTGTCTATACAAGACCCGGACTCACTGTGGACCGGTCTCTATACTAGACCCGGACTCACTGTGGACCGGTCTCTATACTAGACCCGGACTCACTGTGGACCGGTCTCTATACTAGACCCGGACTCACTGTGGACCGGTGTTTATACTAGACCCGGACTCACTGTGGACCGGTGTCTATACTAGACCCGGACTCACTGTGGACCGGTGTCTATACAAGACCCGGACTCACTGTGGACCGGTCTCTATACTAGACCCGGACTCACTGTGGACCGGTGTCTATACAAGACCCGGACTCACTGTGGACCGGTCTCTATACTAGACCCGGACTCACTGTGGACCGGTGTCTATACTAGACCCGGACTCACTGTGGACCGGTGTCTATACTAGACCCGGACTCACTGTGGACCGGTCTCTATACTAGACCCGGACTCACTGTGGACCGGTGTCTATACTAGACCCGGACTCACTGTGGACCGGTCTCTATACTAGACCCAGACTCACTGTGGACCGGTGTCTATACTAGACCCGGACTCACTGTGGACCGGTCTCTATACTAGACCCAGACTCACTGTGGACCGGTCTCTATACTAGACCAGGACTCACTGTGGACCGGTGTCTATACTAGACCCAGACTCACTGTGGACCGGTGTCTATACTAGACCCGGACTCACTGTGGACCGGTGTCTATACTAGACCCAGACTCACTGTGGACCGGTGTCTATACTAGACCCAGACTCACTGTGAACCGGTGTCTATACTAGACCCGGACTCACTGTGGACCGGTCTCTATACTAGACCCGGACTCACTGTGGACCGGTGTCTATACTAGAACCAGACTCACTGTGGACCGGTGTCTATACTAGAACCAGACTCACTGTGGACCGGTGTCTATACTAGACCCGGACTCACTGTGGACCGGTGTCTATACTAGACCCAGACTCACTGTGGACCGGTCTCTATACTAGACCCGGACTCACTGTGGACCGGTGTCTATACTAGACCCGGACTCACTGTGGACCGGTGTCTATACTAGACCCAGACTCACTGTGAACCGGTGTTTATACTAGACCCGGACTCACTGTGGACCGGTGTCTATACTAGACCCGGACTCACTGTGGACCGGTGTCTATACTAGACCCAGACTCACTGTGGACCGGTCTCTATACTAGACCCGGACTCACTGTGGACCGGTGTCTATACTAGACCCAGACTCACTGTGGACCGGTCTCTATACTAGACCCGGACTCACTGTGGACCGGTGTCTATACTAGACCCGGACTCACTGTGGACCGGTGTCTATACTAGACCCGGACTCACTGTGGACCGGTCTCTATACTAGACCCGGACTCACTGTGGACCGGTGTCTATACTAGACCCAGACTCACTGTGGACCGGTGTCTATACTAGACCCAGACTCACTGTGGACCGGTGTCTATACAAGACCCGGACTCACTGTGGACCGGTGTCTATACAAGACCCGGACTCACTGTGGACCGGTGTCTATACTAGACCCGGACTCACTGTGGACCGGTGTCTATACTAGACCCGGACTCACTGTGGACCGGTCTCTATACTAGACCCGGACTCACTGTGGACCGGTCTCTATACTAGACCCGGACTCACTGTGGACCGGTCTCTATACTAGACCCAGACTCACTGTGGACAGGTGTCTATACTAGACCCGGACTCACTGTGGACCGGTGTCTATACTAGACCCGGACTCACTGTGGACCGGTGTCTATACTAGACCCAGACTCACTGTGGACCGGTCCCTATACTAGACCCGGACTCACTGTGGACCGGTGTCTATACTAGACCCGGACTCACTGTGGACCGGTGCTTATACTAGACCCGGACTCACTGTGGACCGGTCTCTATACTAGACCCGGACTCACTGTGGACCGGTGTCTATACTAGACCCGGACTCACTGTGGACCGGTGTCTATACTAGACCCAGACTCACTGTGGACCGGTGTCTATACTAGACCCAGACTCACTGTGGACCGGTGTCTATACTAGACCCAGACTCACTGTGGACCGGTGTCTATACTAGACCCAGACTCACTGTGAACCGGTGTCTGTACTAGACCCGGACTCACTGTGGACCGGTGTCTATACTAGACCCAGACTCACTGTGAACCGGTGTCTATACAAGACCCGGACTCACTGTGGACCGGTGTCTATACTAGACCCGGACTCACTGTGGACCGGTGTCTATACTAGACCCGGACTCACTGTGGACCGGTCTCTATACTAGACCCGGACTCACTGTGGACCGGTGTCTATACAAGACCCGGACTCACTGTGGACCGGTGTCTATACTAGACCCGGACTCACTGTGGACCGGTGTCTATACTAGACCCGGACTCACTGTGGACCGGTGTCTATACTAGACCCAGACTCACTGTGGACCGGTGTCTATACTAGACCCGGACTCACTGTGAACCGGTGTCTATACTAGACCCGGACTCACTGTGGACTGGTGTCTATACTAGACCCGGACTCACTGTGAACCGGTGTTTATACTAGACCTGGGCTCACTGTGGACCGGTTTATTTGCATAATAGGAGCAGGAGTAGACCACATGGCCCATTGAGCCTGCTCCAATACTCAATACAATCATGGCTGATCTTAGGTTTCAATTCCATTATCCCTCCACTCCCAAATCCCTTCATTCCCTGAGAGACCAAAAATCTGTGTGCAGCAGCCTTAAATATATTCAATAATGGAGCATTCACAACGCTCTGGGGGAGAGATTTCCAAAGATTCACAACCCCTCGAGTGAAGAAATTTATCCACATCTCAGTCCTGAGCCTCAGTCCTGAGGGCACTACGGTGCATTCACGAGGCTGAGGGGTTTGTGGATAACACGTTTCAGGATGTGGTCTCCTCACAGCTTAAAGAAATGGAAGCAGAGAGGGAATGAGTGACCGCCAGACAGAAGAAGGGGACCAGGCAGGTAGTGCATCTCGCTCCTAAACCGTTTTTCGTCCTCTGAGGAGGCCAACCAGAGCAAAGGCAATGGCACTGTGAGTGGTTCAGCTGCTCGGGGGGGAGGAAGAAATGTGGAAGGGCAATAGTGATAGGGGATTCGTTAGTGAGGGGAGTAGGCAGGCGCTTCTGCGGCCGTAGATGTGACTCCAGGATGGTATGTTGCCTCCTGGGTGTCAGGGTCAAGGATGTCACGGAATGGCTGTAGGACATTCTGAAGGGGGAGGGTGAACAGCCAGAGGTCATGGTCCATGTTGGGACCAATGACGTAGGAAGAAAGAGAAATGAGGTCCTGCAAGCAGACTTTAGGGAGTTAGGTAGGAAATTGAAAAGCAGGACTTCAAAGGTAGTAATCTCTGGATTACTCCCAGTGCCACGTAGTACAGAGTAAAGGAACAGAGGGATAGAGCAGATGAATGCGTATCTGGAGAGGTGGTGCAGGAGGGAGGGCTTTGGATTTCCGGGGCATTGGGACCGTTTCTGGGGGAGGTGGGAGCTGTACAAATTGGGTGGGTTTACAACTGAACAGGAACGGGACCAACATCCTCGCGGGGAGGTTTGCTAATGCTGTTGGGGTGGATTTAAATTAAATTGGCAGAGGGGTGGGATCCTGAAAAGTAGTTCAGAGGGGAGAGAAGCTGAGATGGAATTAGAAGTTAAAACACTAGTAAGCGAGTCTGGAAGGCAGAGGAACCATAGGCTAGATAAGAAAGAAGTGAGTTTAACAAAGGCTAAATGGAATATATTTTAATGCAAGGAGCTTGAGGAATAAGACAGATGAGCTGAGGGCACAGATAGGCACATTGGGGTATGATATCATAGCTATGACCGAGACTTGGCTAAAAGAAGGGCAGGATTGGCAGCTCAACATTCCTGGTTATAGAGTATTCAGATGAGATAGAGAGGGGGATAGAAGAGGAGGGGAGGGTCGCAATATTGATCAAAGAATCAATTATAGCAGTGAGGAGGGATGATATCTTGGAAGGATCATCAAATGAGGCCATATGAGTAGAAGTAAAAAACAGAAAAGGGGCAAACACACTGTTGGGTGTGTACTATAGGCCCCCAAACATTCAGGGAGAGATAGAGGATCAAATATGTAATCAAATTTCAGAGAAGTGTAAGAATAATAGGGGAGTAACAGTAGGGGATTTTAACTACCCAAATATAAACTGAGATAGTTGTAGTGTGCAAGGTAGGGAGGGAGCAAAATTCTTACGTAGCATCCAGGAGAACTTTTTTAGTCAGTACATAGAAAGCCCGACAAGGGAGGGGGCAGTTCTGGACCCTAATATTCAGAAATGAGCCCAAGCAGGTAGGAGGTGTATCAGTAGGGGAACATTTTGGAGATGGTGACCATAACTCAGTTAGATTTAGGATACTTATGGAAAAGGGTAAGATTGGGCCAGGAATAAAAGTTCCAATGGAACTTTAGGCAAGACAGGGGACGGGGTAAAAGAGGAGGAGGTGTTGCATTATTAGTTAAGGAGTCAGTTACTGCAGTAAGGAGAGCTGATATCTTGAAGAGGGCATCAAATGAAGCTTTGTGGGTAGAGCTTAGGAATAAAAAAGGGGCAGCCACATTGTTAGGTGTTTATTATAGACCCCCAGATAGACAGCAGGAAATTGAGGAGCAAATATGTGCACAAGTTGCAGAGGTGTGTAAAAACAATAATAGGGTAAATATATTAGGTGATTTCAACTTTCCCAACATTAATTGGGATAGACATAGTGTTAAGGGCTTGGATGGAGTGGATTTCTTGAAATATGTACAGGAGAACTTTTTAGGTCAATATGTAGAGGGTCCAACAAGGGATGGCGCAGTGCTGGACCTAATTCTGGGGAATGAAGCCGGACAGGTGGCTGAGGTGGTGGTGGGGGAGCATTTTAGTGATAGCGACCACAACATGGTACAGTTGAAGTTTGTTATGGACAAAGAAATAGACAAGTTGCAAAAAAATGTTTTGCATTGGGGAGAGTGGATTTTAGTAAAATAAGGCAGGATCTGGCCAAGGTAGACTGGGAACAGTTACTTGTGGGGAAATCTACAGAGGAACAGTGGGGGGTGTTCAAAAAGGAAATGGGGAGGGTACAGGCTGAACATGTTCCCTCTAGGGTGATAGGAAGGAGTAACAAGCCCAGAGAACCATGGATGGCCAAAGATATTCAGGTTACGATGAGAAGGAAAAGAGAGACTTTTAGCAGGTACAAGGGAAGCAAATCTGCGGAGGCATTAGTGGAGTACAGAAAGTGCAGCTTAAGAAAGCAATTAGGAGAGCAAAGAGGGGATATGAGAAAGCTCTGTCTGGTAAAAGTAGGGAAAATCCCAAGATATTCTATAAGTATATCAATGGGAAGAGAACCAGGGAAAGAGTAGGGCCCATAAGGGACCAAGGGGGCAATCTATGGGTGGAGCCAGAGGACATCACCAGAGCCTTGAATGAATACTTCATATCCGTCTTCACCCAAGAGAATGAGGATGAAGGTATCGAATTCGGGGAGAGAGATTGCGAGGTTCTTAAGCAAATTGATATAGGGAGTGACAAGGTATTGGAGGTGTTGGCAGGCTTAAATAGGACAAATCTCCAGGTCCAGCTGATTTGTGTCCCAGACTGCTGAGGGAGGCAAGGGAGGAGATCACAGGGGCTCTGACCCAAATTTTTAATTCCTCTCTGGCCACGGGGGAGGTGCCAGAGGACTGGAGAACAGCTAATGTGGTTCCGCTACTTAAGAGGGGTTGTAGAGATAAGCCAGGGAACTACAGGCCAGTGAGTCTCACGTCAGTGGTAGGGAAACTATTGGAGAAAATTCTGAAGGAGAGAATCTATCTCCACTTGGAGAGGCAAGGTTTGATCAGGGATAGTCAGCATGGCTTTGTCAGATGGAGGTCATGCCTAAAAAATTTGACTGAATTTTTTGAGGAGGTAACCAGGTGTGTAGATGAGGGTAGTGCAGTTGATGTAGTTTATATGGATTTCAGCAAAGCCTTTGGCAAGGTCCCACATGGGAGACTTATAAAGGCAAATGCACATGGGACACAGGGTAATTTGATAAGGTGGATTCAAAATTGGCTTCGTTGTAGGAGACAGAGGGTGATGACAGTAGGATGCTTTAGTGACTGGAAGCCAGTGTCCAGTGGCGTACCACAGGGACCTGTGCTGGGTCCCCTATTATTCATCATTTATATAAACTACATAGATGACTATGTGGGGGGTAGGATTTGTAAGTTTGTGGATGACACAAAAATTGGCCGGATGGTTAACAGTGAGGTTGAGTGTCTTGGGCTACAGGAAGTTATAGACAGGATGGTCAAGTGGGCAGATAAGTGGCAGATGGAATTTAAACCTGAAAAGCGTGAGGTGATACACTTTGGAAGGAGTAATTTGACAAGGAAGTATTCAATGAATGGCATGACACGAGGAAGTTCTGAGGAACAAAGGGACCTTGGTGTGTGTGTCCATAGATCTCTGAAGGTGGAGGGGCATATTAGTGGCGTGGTGAAAAAGGCATATGGGACACTTGCCTTTATCAATCCAGGCATAGATTACAAAAGTAGGGAGGTCATGTTGGAGTTGTATAGAACCTTGGTGAGGCCACAGCTGGAGTACTGTGTGCAGTTCTGGTCGCCACATTATAGGGAGGATGTGATTGCACTGGAGGGGGTGCAGGGGAGATTCACCAGGATGTTGCCTGGGATGAAACATTTAAGTTATAAAGAGAGGTTGGATAGACTTGGGTTGTTTTTGTTGGAGCAGAGAAGACTAAGGGGCGACCTGATCGAGGTGTACAAGATTGAGGGTGGATAGGGAGCAGCTGTTCCCCTTAGCTGAAGGGTCAGTCACAAGGGGACATAAGTTCAAGGTGAGGGGCAGGACGTTTAGGGGGAATGTGAGGAAAAACTTTTTTACCCAGAGGGTGGTGACGGTCTGGAATGCGCTGCCTGGGAGGGTGGTGGAGGCGGGTTGCCTCACATCCTTTAAAAAATACCTGGATGAGGTATAACATTCAAGGCTATGGGCCAAGTGCTGGTAAAGGGGATTAGGTAGGTAGGTTAGGTGTTTCTCATGTGTCGGTGCAGAATCGATGGGCTGAGAGAGATTCTGTGAGATTCTGTGATAAACTGGGGAAAGGCTAATTTTACTAAGGTGAGATACAATTTGGTCCCAGTGAACTGGGAGCAGCTACTTGTAGATAAAACTGTGTCAGGGCAGTTGGAGGTATAGAAGGAGGAAATAGCGAGAGTGCAGGGCTAATATGTTCCCATAAGGACAAAGGCGGGGTCCAAATCCAGAGAACTCTGGATGTCAAGGGACATAAAGGTTAGGATTAAGAAAGAAAGAGAAGCTTATGGCAGATACCGAAGGCTCAATATGGCAGAGTCCCCAGAGGAGTATAAAAAGTGCAGGGGGTAACTGAAAAAGGAAATTAGGAAAGCTAAGTGTGTGCATGAGAAAGCATTGGTGGGTAGAATAAAGGAAAACCCAAAGGGTTTTTTAAAAAATATATAAAGAGCAAGAGAATAACTAGGGAATGAGTAGGGCCAATTAGGGACCATAGAGGTAATCTGTGTGTGGACCCAGAAGACGTGGGTACAGTCCTCAATGAATACTTTGCATCGGTCTTCACAATGGAATAGGACGACCCAGGTATAGGCATCAGGGTGGAGGACTGTGAAATATTAGAGGAAATTAACAGGGAGAGAGAGAGAGAAGATTCTCACGGGTTTAGCGGCCTTAAAAGTAGATAAACCTGCAGGCCCAGGTGAGATGTATCCAGGCTGTTGAGGGAGGCAAGGGAAGAGATCTCAGGGGCCCTGGCAGTCATTTTCAAATCCTCTCTGGCCACAGGTGAGGTGCCAGAGGACTGGAGAACTGCTAACATTGTCCCATTATTAAAAAAAGGAGGAAGGGATAGACCAGGAAATTAAAGGCCAGTCAGTCTAACCTCAGTGGGGGGGAAGTTGCTAAAAAGAGTTCTGAGGGACAGAATATATCTGCACTTGGAGAGACATGGATTAAACAGGGATATTCAGCATGGATTTGTTAAGGGAAAATCGTGTTTGACAAATTTGAGTGAATTTTTTGAGGAGGTAACCAGGAGTGTTGATGAAGGTAATGCATTTGATGTGGTCTACATGGAATTTAGCAAGGCTTATGATAAGGTCCCTCATGGCAGACTGGTCAAGAAAGTAAGAGCCCATGGGATCCAAGGCAAGGTGGCACATTGGATCTAAAATTGGCTGAGAGGCAAGAAGCAGAGGGTGATGGTCGAGGGATGTTTCAGTGACTGGAAGTCTGTTTCCAATGGAGATCCACAGGGCTCAGTGCTGGGGCCCTTGCTGTTTGTGGTGTACATCAATGAATGGGACTTGAATGTAGGGGTGCGATCAAGAAGTTCGCGGTTGACACAAAAATTGGTAGGCTGGTAAATAGTGAGGAGGATAGCCATTAACTGTAAGAGGATATCAATGGTCTGGTCAGGTGGGCATAGCAGTGGCAAATGGAATTCAACCCGGAACATGTGAGGTGATGCACTTGGGGAGGGCTAATAAGGCAAGGAATTATGCTGGGACCTGGAAAGTACTGAAGATCAGAGGGACCTTGGTGTGCATATCCACAGATCCCTGAAGGTAGCAGGGCAGGTAGGTGGTTAAGAAGGCATATGGGATACTTACCTTTAATAGCCAAGGCACAGAATACAAGAGCAGGGAGGTTATGCTGGAACTGTATAAACCGCTGGTTAGAGCACAACAGGAGTACTGCATGCAGTTTTGGTCACCACATTATAGGAAGGATGTGATTGCACCAGAGAGGGTGCAGAGGAGATTTACCAGGATGCTGCCTGGACTGGAGGGTTTGAGCTATGAGGAAAGATTGGATAGGCTGGGGTTGTTTTCCTTGGAGCAATAAGAGTTAAGAAGGGACCTGATAGAGGTGTATTAGATTATGAGGGGCATAGATAGGGAGGATAGGAAGGTGCTTTTCCATTAGTAGAGGGGTCCATAACCAGGGAGCATAGATTTAAGGTAAGAGGTAGAAGGCTAAGAGGGGATTGAGGAGAAATGTTTTCACCGAGAGGGTGGTGGGAGTCTGGAACTCACTTGCTTGAAAGAGCCTTGGTGAATTCCTGCAGTGCATCTTGTAGATGGTACACACTGCTGCTGCTGTGCGACGGTGGTGGAGGGAGCGAATGTTTGTGGATGTGGTGCCAATCAAGCGGACTGCTTTGTCCTGGATGGTGTCCAGCTTCTTGAGTGTTGTAAGAGTTGCACTCATCCATGCAAGTGGGGAGTGTTCCATCACATTCCTGACTTGTACCTTGTAAATGGAGGGTAGGCTTTTGGAGTCAGGAGGCAAGTTACTTGTCGCACGATTCCTAGCCTATGACCTACTCTTGTAGCCACAGTGTTTAGGCTGAGGTTGTTCTCCTTGGAATAGAGGAAGTTGAGGGGAAATTTGATTGAGATGCAAAATTGTGAGGGGCCTGGGTAGAGTGGATGGGAAGGATCTATCATAAAGAACATATCTTTTTATTTCTGTTGGACTGTGGATTAAAATTACAATGGCTGCAGTTTGAAAGAAATGTCTATTGGAACAGTGTGAGGGATATATACAATGTTGCTGTCCTGGAACAGAGTGTGCCATGAAAGACAGGATGGTGCCGAGGAGGAGTCCAGTCTAACGGGGAACTGCCTGGCACCAAAACTTTTAATTAGCTCCTGACCAGGCGAGCAGGGTTTGTGTGAGAGCGGTGCAGCTCCTAGCCTGAAAAAAGCCTCTAAAGCCTCTTTTTCCTGTGTGTGTAGGATTCCAGTAATTCTACAGTAATAGCTAGCTGTTTCTTTTCTCATATCTCCATAACTCGCTCTTTCTGAAAACTCCTGTCAAGAGGAAAACGGGAAAATTACCGTTAGAGACATTGAATAGAAAGTGCTCAACCAGTGAATTAAAGACTGAAAGGGCTGGGAAGACCACCTCTTGTCACCAACAAAGAACTGAAAGGAATTTGGAAGACGTCGATCAAAATCAACCCATCGAATCCTGTGCTCCGGAATTGGTGCTATTGAATTGTTTTATCCCACCCTTAAAATCCTTGTTTTTGTGTGTCTTATGTGTGTGTATAGGGATTTAAGAAGGGGTAGAGTTTAGATTATAGAGTTAGAAATTAGCAGTTCATATTCTTCCTTTTGCCACTGGTTAAAGACAATTTGTTCAATTAACAGTTATTTACTTATTAAATTTGCAAACCTGGTGCTTGTATTCTGTTAACTTAATTAAACAATTAGGTGGTTTGATCAAACATTTCAGATTGTCACGGCTCGGAGATCCGTGGGGCTTGATATTGCAGCGCACCATCCCCAGTGAGTCGTGACACCATTTACTTTGGCAGAGAAGTCAGTGACTAGGGGTATAGATTTAAAGTGATTGGTAAAAAGATTAAAGGGGAGATGAGGGAACATTTTTTCACCCAGAGGGTTAAGGGGGTCTGGATCTCACTGCCTCAACTCATTCAAAAGTCTTTCCGGATGTGCACTTCAAGTGCGTAACCTGCAGCGCTACGGACCAAATGCTGGAGAGTGAGATTAGGCTCATTGGCTCCTTTCTCGGCCAGCACAGATATGATGGGCCAAGTGGCCTTTTCTGTGCCGTCAACTTTTTGTGATTCTAAAGGCCAACATGCCATTTGCCTTCCTGATTGCTTTCTGCACCAGCATGATAACTTTGTGTTCCTTGTACAAGCAAACCCAACTCACTTTGAACATCAACACTTACAAGTTTCTTACCTTTTAAAAAAAAATTCTGCTTTTCTATTTTAACAAACAAAGTGAATAACTTCACACTTCCCTTTATGAGATGCCATCCGCCATCTTGTTGTTCACCTAAACTGTCTGTATCTCTTTACAGCCTCTGTGTCCTCCAGCAGCTTAACTTTCCACCTAGCTTAGTATGATCAGAAAACTTAGACACATTACTCTGTCTCTTCATCTCTGTCATTAATATAGATTGTAAGTAACTGAGGGCCCAGCACTGATCCTTGCAGCACTCTACTATTCATTGCCTGCCAACTTTGAAAAATCCCCATTGAAGCCCACTCTGTTTTTATCCGTGAACCAATCCTTTATCCATGTTATTATCCCCGACTCCATGAGCCCTTATATTATCTATTAACCTTTTGCGTGGCACCTTATCAAATGCCTTTTGGAATTCAAGGGATACTACATCTACTGGTTCCCCTCTATCTACCCTACTAGTTATATCCTCAAAAAACTCTAACAAATTTGTTAAACAGGATTTCCCTTTAGTAAATCCATGTTGACCAGTTCTAATCATACTATGCTTTTCTAAGTGCCTTGTTAAGACTTCCTTAATAATAGGTTCCTGCATTTTGCCAACAACTGCTCTTGGGATAACTGGCCTGTAGTTGACTGTTTTCCCTCTCCCTCCTTCCTTGAAAAGCAGTGTAACATTTGCCAACTTCCAACTGAGTGGGACTGTTCCTGAATCTAAGGAATTTTGGAAAATCATAGCTAGCACATCACTATCTCCGCAGCTATCTCTTTTGGAACCCTAGGGCGTAGGTCATCAGGTTTTGGGGATTTGTCGGTTTTTAGTCCCTTAAGTTTCTCCAATACTTTATCTCTGCTGATATTAATTTCCCGAATGTCCTCACTCTTTTTTAGCCCCTAGGTTATCGTCTATTTTTGATATGGAACTTGTGTCCTCTATTGTGAAGATAGACACAAGATATTTGTACAATGCCTCTACCATTTCCTCATTTCCAATGATAATTCTTCCTGCCTCTGCTTCTAAGAGACAAGAGGTTACTTTAATTACTCTTGTCCTTTTTATACACTTAGAAAAGCTCTTCCAATCTGTTTTTATCTTCCTGGCACGTTTACTCTCATTCTATTTTTTTCTCTTTTGACCAACTTTTTAGTGGCCTTTTGCTGGTTTCTAAAATACTCCCAATCCTCAGACTTGCTACCATTTTTCACGGATGAGTCCTTCTTGCTGAGTTTTGTTTTTCATGGAATGTATTTTTGTTGAACATTTGTTCATTTACCTCCTTACCTCGTAGGCTATTTACCCAATTGACCTTAGACAGTTCTCCCCTCACATCTCTGTAATTTTAAAAAAATCATTCATGGGATCTGGTCATCGCTGGCTAGGCCTGCATTTATTGCCCATCCCTAGCTGCCCTTGAGAAGGTGGTGGTGAGCTGCTTTCTTGAACCGCTGCAGTCCCTGTTGTTTAGGTACACCCACAGTGCTGTTAGGGAGGGAGTTCCAGGATTTTGACCCAGCGACGGTGAAGGAACGGCGATATATTTCCAAGTCAGGATGGTGAGTGACTTGGAGGGGACATTCCACGTGTTGTGTTCCTATGTATCTGCTGTCCTTGTCCTTCTTGATGATAGCAGTTTTAGGTTTGGAAGGTGTTATCTAAGGAGTCTTCATGAGTTCCTGCACTGCATTTTGTAAATGTTACACACTGCTGGCACTACGAGTTGGTGGTGGAGGGAGTGAATGTTTGTGGATGGGGTGTCAATCAAGTTGTCAAGCTTCTTGAGCAGTGTTGGAGTTGCACACATCCAGGAAAATGCAGTGTATTCCATCACACTCCTGACTTGTGCTTTGTAGATGGTGGACAGGCTGTGGGGAGTCAGGAGGTGAGTTGCTCATCGCAGGATTCCCAGCCTCAGACCTGCTCTTGTAGCCACAGTATTTATATGGCTAGTTCCAGTTCAGTTTCTGGTCAATGGTAACCCCCAGGATGCTGATAGTGGGGTATTCAGTGATGGTAATGCCATTGAATGTCAAGACTGGCATCTGCGATGCTGGGGACTGGATTTCATTTAGACTCCACTGTGACTCTGGTCTAGTATAGAATTCGGTCCATGATAAGTCCTAGGACAGTCTAGGAAATGGTCCACAGTGAAACTGCTTAAGCTTAGTGACCAGACAAAACCCAGGCTCACTGTGGACCAGAAGAGGCCAATGTGAATCATCCACTTGGCATTTCTGGCTGAAGGCTGTAGCAAATGCTTCAGTCTTATCTTTTGCACTGATGTGCTGGGCTCCTCCATCATTGAGGATGAGGATATTTGTAGAGCCCCCTCCTCCAGTGAGTGGTTTCATTATCCACCACCATTCACATAATTGAGAACATACACAACAACTGGCCAGGTGATGGTAGGTTTGCATTATATTGTTTATAAAAAACAATGACCCATAAAAACATGATAGAGTACAGTCTCATGTGATTTCTGGTTCAAATCAAATGGCACTTCACTGTATATGGAAGCAGGTGATGTTGGCCAAAGGCTTGATCTTTGTGTCAAACAGCCTTGAGCTTGGGTAACAGACAAGGAAGCAGTAAGCCCTGTGGTCAAGGGCTTAGATAATCATTAGCAATCAGTACCCTCGCCTGAGGGCTTTGATAAGGACTAGGAAGCGCGAGGTCGTGTGACTGAGGTTTAGGTAAGGATTAACAAGCAGCATCTTAGGTCTGGTTAGGGGATCTTGTGGCACAGTGGGTAATGTCCCTGCCTCTGAGCCAGAAGCTCCAGGTTCAAGTCTCATCCCAGGACTGGATGGTCATAGAAGGTGATATTATAACGCGGCCAAACAAGTTGAGTATAAATCTGTAATTCTTACCAACACATGCCAATGGCAGGCTGCAAGAGGAGCAGGAGAGATTCCTCATCAGCCATGTGGTGGAAAGCACATTGGATCCTCTACCACCAGTATCCATAGCTCCAGACTGCAACATGCATGTGGAAGTGTATGCAGCCACAACAACGTGGACTCTGCGTGAACTGTAACACACCACCACCATCTTACAAGTGAGGGCTTAGCTAAGAACTTAAGCTTCTTCAGTTCTCCGCCCAAAGGCAGCTCCTTGAGGATTATTTGCCAAACCACAGCAAAGTGCCGTGATTTTCACGAGGGGTATGGCAAGGAGGCAGGCCCCAAATCTACCTCAGCCTGAACGGGGATCAAACCTCATGCTGTTGGCAATATTCCAATCCACACACTAGCCATCTAGCCAAGTGAGCTAACCGACCCCCAGATAAGAAATAGGAGAGGTTAAACTTTATGGTTCATGACTTAGGGGAACACGAGGAATGATTAAGTCTGACAAATGAGGCTTGGATAATGGGGCAAGGTTCAGTGGTTTGCTTGAGAGAATTGTGTAATGAGTTCTTCACAATGTTACAGAATAATGTACCACTTGCTCAAGCCCCTCACATGATGGTTACAACAATCTGATACGTGATAGTGTTATTGAGAGATACTTTCACAAGTAACGAACAAAACATGTTTTGGTTGGTGAAATGTAATGATACCACATTAACAGGCTCACCCTCACCCACACATTTTGCTGCTTTATCAAGTATTCCCAATTAAATTACCCTGGCAGCACTTTCATCTTTAATTCATCTAGCATCTCTCGAAGTGCTCCACTACCTGACTTTAATAATAGGAACATTGAAACAGGAGGAGGCCATTCAGCCCCTTGAATCTGTTCCACCCATGCAATTAAACTATGACCGATCTGTAACTTAACTCCATCAATCAGCCTTGGATGTTTATTCCTTATTACTCTTATCTAACAAGCCATCCAGCTCAGTTTACAATTTGCAAATAATGCCCAGTCTCAATAGTTTTTTAGGGAAGATAATGCTAAATTTCCTCTTCCCTTGGTGGAAGGAAGTGCTTGCTGACATCAACCCTGAACAGCTTCCCCTTCTTCTGGACTCCCTCATCCAAGGAAATAGTTTCTCTCTATCTACCCTGTTAAATCCTTGAAACATATTAATCACCTAGAAACGTAGAATGGTTATGGCACAGAAGGAGGCCAATTGGCCCATCATATTCATACTGCCTCTCTGCAAGAACAACTCAGTGAGTCCTCTGCCTTTTCCAAATAGCTCTTTAAACTTTTTTCTTTTCAGCTAGCTATCCAATTCTCTTTTGAAAGCCATGATATCACTGTAGCACAGTGTCTTTACAGTGCAGAAGGAGGTCATTTGGCCCATCAAGTCTGGACTGGCTCTCTGAAATAGCATTCCACTTGGTCCCATTCCCCTGACTTATGCCTGTAACCTTGCACATTCTCTCTTTTCAGGTAGCAATCCAATTCCCTTTTCAATACCTTGATCAAACCTGCCTCCACCACCCTTTCAGGAAGTTTGTTTCAGACTCCAACCACCCTCTGGGTGAATAAAACCTTTCCTCACATCACATTTACTCCTTTTGCCAATTATTTTGAATCTGTGCTCTCTAGTTCTTGATGTTCGCTTGAGCGGGAACAGTTTCTCACTATTTACCCAGTCCATCAGGATCTTGAATACCTCTGTCAAGTCTCCTCTCAGCCTTCTTTTCTCCAAGGAAAACAGTCACAACCTCTCCAATCTATTCTCATAGCTACAGTTCTTCATCCTGGGAATCATTCTTGTGAATCTCCTCTGTACTCTCTCCAATGCCTTCACATCCTTCCTCAAGTATGGCACCCAGAACCTGGCACAGTACTCCAAATGAGACCTAACTAGTGTCTTACACAAGTTCAACATGACCTCCTTACTCTTGTACTCAATGCTCCTATTAATAAAGCCTAAGGTGCTATATTAAGTGCTATTTATTAAGTGCTCTCTCAACATGCCCTGCCATCTTTCATGACCTATGTACATATATACTGAGGTCCCTCTGTTCCTGCACCTCCTTTAGAGGCTCTCCCTTTATTTTATGCCGCCTCACCACATCTTTCCTGCCAAAACAAATCACCTCACACTTCTCTGCATTGAACTTCATCTGCCACTTGCCTGTCCAATCCAACAACATGTCTATGTCCTTTTGAAGTTCAGGACTATCCCCATCACAGTTGACAACATTTCCAATCTTCGTATCATCTGCAAATTTGGAAACCATGCCCTGCCCACCAGTCTAGGTCATAAATATATATCAGGAAGAGCAAGGATCCCAACACTGACCCCTGAGGAACTCCACTACAAACCTTCCTCCAATCTGAAAAACAACCATTTATCACTGCTCTCTGTTTCCTGTCACACAGCCAATTTCTTATCCAGAGCTTACTTTCCCTTTTATTTATTGACCTAGAATTTTTCTCACAAGTCTGTTGTGTGGCATTGTATCAAATGTCTTTTGAAAATCTAGATACACCACATCAACAGCATTTCCTTTATCAACCTTCTCTGTTCACTGCCAGCCTCTTTTCATGCTCTTCCTTGCTTTTCTAATTAGTTTCTTCACTTCCCCTCTCGCTGTTCTATTTTCAGTTTCTTCAGATTCTCCATGATTGAATCTGCCTCCACCACATTCTCAGGCAATGCATTCCAGATCCTAACCGCTCACTGAATAAAAAAGATTTTCCTCATGTCACCTTTGGTTCTTTTGCCAATCACCTTCAGTCACCTCTGGTTCTCGATCCTTCCACCAGTGGGAACAGATTTATCTTCTCTGCCACGCCTCATGATTTTGAACACCTATATCAAATCCCCTCTCAACCTCTCTTCTCTAAGGAGTGCAGCCCCAACTTCTCCAATCTATCGATATAGCTGAAATTCTTCATTTCTGGAAAATTCTCGTGAATCTTTTCTGCACCCTCTCTAATGTCTTCAGATCCTTCCTAAAGTGTGGTGCTCAGGACTGGACACAATACTGCAGTTGAGGCCAAACCAGTGCTGGTGGTGGTGAGCTGCCTACTTGCACCACTGCAGTCCATGTGTTGCAGGTAGACCCACAGTGCTGTTAGGGAGGGAGTTCCTGGATTTTGACTAGTGACAATGAAGGAACAACGAAATATTTCCAGATCAGAACATTGAGTCTATGCAAACTGTCCTCAAAATTCATCCCTCTAAATTCTAGTATGATGTTTGCACGCCCTTGGACACAGCATTGAGTCACAGAGTCAATACAGCACAGGAAGCCATTCGGCCCATCAAGCCCATTCTGCTCTGTACAGCAATCCAGTCAGTTCCACTCGCCCACTCTTATGTCCGTAGCCCTGCACATTTATTTCGCTCAAGCATTCATCCAATTTCCTTTTGAAATCATTGATCATCTCTGCTCCCTCCACCCTCATAGACAGCGAGTTCCAGGTCATTACCATTCACTGTCTAAAAATATTCTTCCCTACATTCCACCCCATATCTCTTGCCCAAGACCCTAAATCTATATCCCCTGCACTTTGCACAATCAACAAAAAAGGAAACAGCATTTCTTTGTCTATCTTATCTAAACCTGGAAAATCTTGTACCTCCATTTCCTTTGCTCCAAGGAGGACAACCCCAGCTTCTCCAACCTAACCTTGTAACTAAAATCCCTCATTCCAGAGCAGTTCTGACTGGGGGGCATTAATCAGAGGGGGAGGGCCTGATGGTACAGACTGAGGCGCATTAATCAGAGGGGGAGGGCCTGATGGTACAGACAGAGGGGCATTAATCAGAGGTTGAGGGCCTGATGGTACAGACGGAGGGGCATTAATCAGAGGGGGAGGGCCTGATGGTATAGACGGAGGGGCATTAATCAGAGGGGGAGGGACTGATGGTACAGACAGAGGGGCATTAATCAGAGGGGGAGGGCCTGATGGTACAGACGGAGGGGCATTAATCAGAGGGGGAGGGCCTGATGGTACAGACGGAGGGGCATTAATCAGAGGGGGAAGGACTGATGGTACAGACGGAGGGGCATTAATCAGAGGGGGAGGGACTGATGGTACAGCCTGAGGGGCATTAATCAGAGGGGGAAGGACTGATGGTACAGACGGAGGGGCATTAATCAGAGGGGGAGGGACTGATGGTACAGCCTGAGGGGCATTAATCAGAGGGGGAGGGACTGATGGTACAGCCTGAGGGGCATTAATCAGAGGGGGAGGGACTGATGGTACAGCCTGAGGGGCATTAATCAGAGGGGGAAGGACTGATGGTACAGACGGAGGGGCATTAATCAGAGGGGGAGGGCCTGATGGTACAGCCTGAGGGGCATTAATCAGAGGGGGAAGGACTGATGGTACAGACGGAGGGGCATTAATCAGAGGGGGAGGGCCTGATGGTACAGACTGAGGGGCATTAATCAGAGGGGGAGGGCCTGATGGTACAGACTGAGGGGCATTAATGAGAGGGGGAGGGCCTGATGGTACAGACTGAGGGGGATTAATCAGAGGGGGAGGGCCTGATAGTACAGACTGGGGGGCATTAATCAGAGGGGGAGGGCCTGATGGTACAGACTGGGGGGCATTAATCAGAGGGGGAGGGACTGATAGTACAGACTGAGGGGCATTAATCAGAGGGGGAGGGACTGATAGTACAGACTGAGGGGCATTAATCAGAGGGGGAGGGCCTGATGGTACAGCCTGGGGGGCATTAATCCATGCATTGGAACTTTATATCCAGGGGCAGCAGCCAGTGAAGGAGCTAAAATCAGACCTATGGTGATTACAAACCCAATATTGTTAGCAATACCACTATGTCACTGCAAAGAGTTAACAGATGAGAAGTGCAGTAGAAAGAGGAGGATCCTGCTCTTCATAAAGCTGTGGCCACTGAACTGAGCTGACAAACAGTGCAAGGGTAGCTACACATTTAGTTAAGTTGCAGTTAGTCTGTTTACAATGAATTTGTTGAAGATATGCCTCTTGGACCCCACCTCAATGTTCCTGCTGATCACCCTGCTAATCCTTGTGATTTTCCACATCAAAGGGTCCAACAAGAGATCTTCATTCAAAGTTCCTCCTTCTCCAACTCCTCTTCCATTGATTGGGAACCTGCACCAACTGGACTTGGTGAATCTTCACAGATCATTGATGAGGGTAAGAGCTGAAAGATTGTCACTCGCTGAAGGTTGGTACGAGGGTCTGAGTAAAATAATGAAAATATACAAACCATAACATTCACTGAGTAACACAGGATAAATATACACAACCTATAGGTAAGAGTATCAGGTTACTAATCAGGATATTAATTGTTAAAATATAACTTTAGTATAAGTAACTAGCATCTAACCTTGTAGTTTAATTAATTCTTTGTGGGTTAGTGAAGTGAGAAAACTTAGGAGTTCTTTTTATTCATTCATGGGATGTGGGCGTCGTTGGCTGGCCCAGCATTTATTGCTCATCCCAAATTGCCCTTCAGGAGAAGGTGGTGAGCTGCCTTCTTCAAATTCTGTGCAGTCTGTCTGGTCCATTAAAAAATCTGGAATTAAAAGTCTGATGAGGACCAGGAAGCCATTGCCCATTGTTGGAAAAACCCGTCTGGCTCACAAAAGTCCTTTGGAGAAATTTTGACCCAGCGACAGTGAAGGAACGGCAATATATTTCCAAGTCAGGATGGTGTGTGAGTCAGAGGGGAACGTCCAGGTGATGGTGTTCCCATGTGTCTGCTGCCCTTGTCCTTCTAGATGGCAGTGGTCGTGGGTTTGGAAGGTGCTGTTGAAGGAGCCTTGGTGAATTCTTGCAGTGTACACACTGCTGCTACAGTGTGTCGGTGGTGGAGGGAGTGAATGTTTGTGGATGGGGTGCCAATCAAGCGGCTGCTTTGTCCTGGATGGTGTCGAGCTTCTTGAGTGTTGTGGGAGCTGCACTCATCTAGACAAGTGGAAATATTCCATCACACTCCTGACTTGTGCCTTGCAGATGGTGGACAGTCTTTGGGGAGTCAGGAGGTGAGTTACTCACTGCAGGATTCCTAGCATCTGACCTGCTCTTGTAGCCACAGTATTTATATGGCTAGTCCAGTTCAGTTTCTGGTCAATGGTAACCTCCAGGATGTTGATGGTGGGGGATTCAGTGATGGTAATGCCATTGAACATCAAGGGGCGATGGTTAGATTCTCTCTGGTTGGTGATGGTCATTACCTGACACTTGTGTGGTGCGAATGTTACTTGCCACTTGTCAGCCCAAGCCTGGATATCGTCCAGGCCTTGCTGCATTTCAGTACAGACTGCTTCAGTATCTGAAGAGTCGCAAGTGGTGCTGAACATGGTACAATCATCAGCGAACATCCCCACTTCTAACTTTATGGTGGAAAAAAGGTCATTGATGAAGCAGCTGAAGATGGTTGGGCTGAGGACACTACCCTGAGGAACTCCTGCAGTGATGTCCTGGAACTGAGATGACTGACCTCCAACAACCACAACCATTTTCCTTTGTGCTAGGTATGACTCCAATCAGCAGAGCGTTTTCCCCCTGATTCCCATTTACTCTAGTTTTGCTAGGGCTCCTTGATGCCACAATCAGTCAAATGCTGCCTTGATTTCAAGTTCAATCACACTCACCTCATGTCTGGAGTTTAGCCCTTTTGTCCATGTTTGAATCAAGGCTGTGATGAGGTCAGGAGCTGAGTAACCCTGTCGGAACCCAAACAGAGCATGAATGAGCAGGTTATTGCTAAGCAAGTGCTGCTTGATAGCACTGTTGGTGAACCCTTTCATTACCTGTGGCCTAACCAGCGTTTTGTACAGTTCCAACATTATACCCCTGCTTTTGTATTCAATACCTCGTTCAATGAAGGAAAGCATTCTATAAGCTTTCTTTACCATCTTAACCACACTGTGGCCCTTCATAGCCTCTATGCCAACCCATGCCAATCCTATGGCCCTTTATAGCCCCTGTGCCAACCCATGCACACCCTTTATAGCTCCCATTCCAACTTAGTACCAACTCATGCCAATCCATGGCCCCACACACCACCCTTTGCCGTTACACATTTCATGCCATGCTAGTATCAACCCTGGATAAACCTCAGGAGCCATGCTGACATAAAATCAAGTTATGTGTCTATGGATGACATCACAATTTTAAAAAAACACTCGCATTGATAAAACATCCAATACATTGAAATTTCTTCAGCTACTCTGTTATGAAAATCAACATTTTTATTCTAAACAACTTGGAGCTGTCAAACTGCTCACTTAACTGACACCCCACTGTGATAATGTTAGGTTGTAAAATCAGTCATGCAGCATAAATCCTAAAATGAGAGCCCTCAAGCTTATGTCAATGGACAGAGTGAAATGGCAGGCGCTGTTTTTTTTCAACTCCACTTTGCTTTTCCAGTTTAAGTTTTTACTAACTCCCTAAAATCTGTCTGTAGGACCACAGTCCTCTATGTCATTGGTACTGATATTGATCATCACCTCTAGACGTTCAGCAGTCCCCTCCAGAATGTTCTGTAGCCACTCAGGAAAATCCCTGGCCCTGGCACTAGGGAGGCAACTTACCATCCTGGATTCACATCTGTGGCCACTGAAACAGCTCTCTGTTCCCCTCACTATAGAATCTTCTATCACTATTGCTTTCCCAATCTTCTTCCTGCCGCCCTGTACAGCTGAACCAGCCATTTTGCTTCTGGCCAGGTGAACTATTACTCTCACCAGTATTTAGAACTGAGTGTCGGTTAGACAGTGAGATTCTCTCTATCTGCCTGGTCCTCTCCTTGACTTCCTGGCAGCCAACCATTCCCAACCTACCTGCACACTCTTAAGCTGTGAGACGACCACCTCTGTAAATGTGCCATCCACAAAGTTCTCAGCCTCATGGGTGTGCTGCAGTGATGCCAGCTGCTGCTCAAGTTACAAAACAGAGTTCAAGCTGCGATAACACTTCCTGCACAGATGGTTATACAGGACACACGAAGCATCCAGCAGCTCCACATGGAGCAAGATGTTAAGGAGAGGCAGTGGCATAGTGGTATTGTCACTGGACTAGTTTTCTCGAGACCAAGGGTAATGCTCTGGGGACCTGGATTCCAATCCCACCATGTCAGATGGTGAAATTTGAATTCAATAAAATTCTGGACCATGAAACCATTGCCGATTGTTGTAAAAACCCATCTGGTTCACTTATGTCCTTAGGGAAGGAAACCTGCTGTCGTTACCTGATCTGGCCTACGTGTGACTCCAGACTCACAGCAATGTGGTTGACTCTTAAAAATGCCCTCTCAACAAGGGCAATTAGGAATGGGCAATAAATGCTGGCCTAGCCAGCGACGCCCACATCCCATGAACAAATAAAAAAAACTGCCCATGCGATGGGACTAAGGGCCCCTGCCACGGCTAGATTGATTAAACGAACTAGCCATACCAGAAATGAGCTTGAGGTTTTCAATTGTAATTGATTATTTTAGTTTTAATTTTCTTATATTAGTTAATCAGTTTATCTACTTATCCAGTTTAAGTCATTAATAAATCGAAAAGCAATAACAAGTTACGGGCATGAATTTTACTCTCCCCTGCCAGTGGGTTTGTAGCTTGAGGATGAGTGTAAAATTCCTCAGATGGGGTTCCCACCCACTCCGACCTCTCTCAGTTTTATGCTGGGGTGGGTGAAGCCATGGGAAGCCCGCCTGCCCTTGCCCCAATTGAGGCCCTTAAGTGGCCAATTATTTTCCATGGGGGATGTCCAAAAATAATCGGGTTCAGGCCTCGCACGGGAGGGGTGGAGGGGTGTCTCCAACAACAGCTTCACTTTAATTTCAGGTGCCTTTCCCTTAAGGTCCGGTAACTGCCAGACCACCTTCACCCCCGCATCTCCTGTGACACCACAATCTCCCACTGTCTATCCCCGCAGGCCTCCCCTACCCTCTCCGTTCTGAGACCACCAAAACTTACCTCATCCTGGAATCCCGGGACTAGAGGTCTGCTGGCCAATCAGAATGACCGACAGCTCTCTAAGGCGGGACTTCCTCCCGGACGAGGGCCAGAATTCCTGCCTGCAGCCAATTAACACTCGTTGGAGATGAAATTGCTGCAGGTCAGACAGTGTTAGCGGGATATTGCTCCACCCCGGCTCCTCAGATCGCAGGAAGGGAAACCCCACCATCCAAAAAATCCTGGCCATAGTTTCTCAGCTTTGAGTTTAATCCAGTTCCATAGCTTAGAAAGGAAAGTAATACTCCAATACTCCCATACCTGCTGTCCTGGGATGTCATTCCTTCTATTGTTATTTTCAATTCTCTGAATACATCCTCTCATTACTTCGGTCCTCTCTCTCACTCACTCTCTCTCACTGCTTTATACTCTTTGGTTCACCACTTCTGCTGCCACTGCTCAAATGTATTAAATGTACAAAGAATATTAAAAATATATTTGATTTTTCCCCTGTGTTTAGTTTGCAGAAAAATATGGCAACTTGTATAATATTTGTCTCGGATATCAGAAAATCACAGTCCTGACTGGTTATGAGGCAATAAAGGATGCATTGGTTGACCAGGCCAATATATTCACTGATAGATATGTTACACCAATCAATGAAGCAAGCAGTGAAAAACTCGGTAGGTCCTTGGTATTTTTGGCTGACAGTTCTATTTGCATTTTATTGTGACATCCCCCAATCTGCCATCTTTATGCTTCTAGCTTTTTCCCATTTTCCCATCCCTGGGCTCTGCACAGTCCTCCTAACTTCCTTTCCGATGCAGCCAATTGATGTACATACAAAACGATGCATCCTCTAACCTAGGGGACAGAATAATGTCAGAGAAACACATTCAGCACTGATTTGTGAATATGCCACATCAATCGTGTTTCATGGCCATTGCTGTTATTTTAGGATTTCCCAACAGTAACATATCACCACTGAGCCAGAAGCTCGTTGCAGGACAGTCTTTTCTATAATTTTTTTTATTTCTGACAACTTAGACAAGCTTCATACACTGGAATTACTTTTCTTAAAACACAGATGATATTCCTTCATGTCCTTGTGTGATATCTCATAACATGCTTAAATTACCTTCCTGTCACAACTGGGATGGGAGGAGTGCGTGTTTCATCCAGCCTCACTACTCCGCAGGCCATACAATTAATTTAAAAGTTTAATTTTCTCACTAAAATAGCCAATCGTCTATTTTCCTTACTGGTGCCCAGGATAAAAGGGTCTTCAACCAGGCTTCTTTCAAATAAACTCAGAATGATTGTTTATTATAAAACTAAACTTCTTTTTAACAAGTTGCAAGTACTGGTTAACACACAATTGTAATCGGGAAGTGGAACTATCTATCCCTTCCTAAAGAACTCCCGCAGCACACACACACACACACACAGACACACACAGACACTGACACAGACACAGACACTGACACAGACACACACATAAAAACTCTCTGCAGAGATGGGCTTTGGAGGGTGGGAGTTATAAAATAAAGGATAAAGTTTGCAGGGTCTCGACGCTGTCAACTTGGAGTTCCCATGTATGAAGACGGGTCGCTGGTCCCGGTGGACGTCTGGAAGTTCTCACTAACTGGTATCGGATTTGCAGGTCTGAATGCAGACCAGTTACACTCAGATGAGGGTTCTCTGGCTACAGGTTGATATCCACACAATTGCCGGCAATGTAGAGAGAGCGAGCCAGTCAGGGTAGCTTTCCTTCCTCAGCTTGTTCCCCAGCAAGACTGCCTTCAAAACCAGCAGGTTCACAACCTAAGTTTTTTTATCTCTCTCCTGTGTGATTTTCAGCAAGTTATCAACCTTCCTTTTCAATTGTTTCCTCCATCAATTAGTGATTGCAGTTCAAAACAAACAACCAAATCTTCCTCAAGTACCGTAAGGGTCAGATGATTTCTCAGAAGTGGCCTGCTTGCTGACAGCTCCAAGGTGAACTTATGACCTTTTAAAAAAGAAAACCCAGGTGAACATCCAGATGTCCAGATAATACCGAGTCCTTCCATTTTGTAAAAGAAAAATGCAATCTTGAGAGATATGATTCTAACATTTCTCAACATTACTCGTTACTCTGGCATTCCATAAAACATGGTTTTCTTAGTAGTTTTTGCATAGCTCGGAATACTGAGATGAAATTGCTTATTGCTGACAGATAACAGTACCTAATGTGCTCACGTAATGACTTCTAATAGCTCCAATGACATTCTTTAACTTGCTGGGATAAGATTCCTTGAAACATTGGGATAACATTTCTCAATTTTCTGGGATGGCACTCCTTAACGTCTTAGGGTAACTTTCCTTCACATAGAAACTTGACAAATGTACAGCACTGAAGGCCATTCAGCCCCTCATATCTGTCCAGCCAAAGAAAGTTATTCAGCCTAACACCGCCTCAGCCGTAGTCCTGTAGGTTACAACATTTCAAGTACTTATCGAAGTGTATTTTAAATGCAGTAAGGTTTCCTGCCTCCACCACCTTGTCAGGCAGTGAGTTCCAGACCTCCACCACTCTTTGGGTGAGAAACCTCCAGAGTTCCACTCTAATCCTTAAACAGATTACATTAAATTTCTGCTCTCTTATTATTGACTTCCCTGCTAAAGGAAATAGGTGTTTCCTATCCACTCTATCAAGACCCCTCATAAGTTTATACATGTCCATTAAATCTCCTTTGAGGCTCCTCTGTTTCAAAGGAAACAACCCCAGCTGATTTTACTTGCCAATGGGCAGAATTTTCCGTGCCCGCTGGTGTCAGGCGTCATGGCGGGCATGAGCGGACAATATGGCGGGAAGGCCGAAAATCGGTTTCACGACGTTGTGAAACCAGTTTGCAATCGTCTGCTCTGCCTGTCAATGGCGGGCCGCATTTCCCAATGCCGCACATCAGGAACTTCATTGTAATACATCTGCATATCATTATAAGCCCAGCTCACTGGAATCATCCCCCCCCAACATCAAATTTACCACCCAAATCAGCGGGAAAACACGTCGGTGCAGAACACGTCTTGACAAGTGTGACGTGCAAAAGTGCTTACCCACCAGGGCCTTGCTCACATCGTGGACATTCAAGGAGCAGAAGATGCTGGAGCCCGACAGCAACGGGAACCTGGAGGAACGTCCATGGCTTGCTGGGTGGATTCTCATGGACATGGTTCCATGACAAAGCAGCTCATGGAAGGTGCAAAATCACTGATGAGGTTCCGTTTCGGGGTTTCAGTGTCTTGGCCATGTTCTGCTACGAATGATCATTGAGGGGGTGGAGAGGAAGATCCAGCTGTGAGTGGGAGAGGAAGATGTACCAAGAGGGTACAGAGGAAGGTCTAGGTGCCAGTGGGAGAGGAAGATGTACCGAGCGAGTAGAGAGGAAGGTCTAGGTGTGAGTGGGAGAGGAAGACGTACCGAGCGAGTAGAGAGGAAGGTCTAGGTTTTACTTTTTCATTATTCACTCATGGGAGTCTGTCGGTGGTGGAGGGAGTGAATGTTTGTGGATGTGGTGCCAATCAAGTAGGCGGCTTTGTCCTGGATGGCGTCAATCTTCTTGAGTGTTGTGGGAGCTGCACTCATCCAGGCAAGTGGAGAGTATTCCATCACACTCCTGCTTTGTGCCTTGTAGATGGTGGACAGGCTTTGGGGAGTCAGGAGGTGAGTTACTCACCACAGGATTCCCAGCCTCTGACCGGTTCTTGTAGCCACAGGATTTATATTGCTGGTCCAGTTCAGTTTCTGGGAGTGGAAGGTGTGTCCAGGGTGGGGGGTGCGGGGTGGAGTTTGGGAGTGGGGGAATAAAGGTGTTGGTGGGTGTGAAGATGGGAGGTGGGGAGGGAGTATGGGGGAGGGAGAAATGGGGGCAACTGGGGAAGGTAGGTCTAAGTGCAGAGGAAGGTGTAAGGGAAAGAATTCGGATTGGGGAAGGAGTTCAGGGGGAGGAAGGAGTTCAGGGGGAGGAAGGAGTTCAGAGAGCGGAAGGAGTAAGGGTGGGGTGAGGCTGTTCAGGTGAACATGCAAGAGAGGGATCTGTGGGGTTGATAACTGCCTCCTGAAAAGCGAAATGAGGGTGGGCATGGTAGGAGGGAATGGTGAGACTGAGAGAGGTCAGAGTGAGCCGTTAAGGTGGGAGGGTGAGATTGAGAGAGGGCAGAGTGAGCCGTTAAGGTGGGAGGGTGAGACAGAGAGAGGTCAGAGTGAGCCGTTAAGGTGGGAGGGTGAGGGTTCAACAGTGTCAGCAGAAGCGGCAGTTGGTGGGGCGGAGGCAGACATGGATCCTGAGGGTAGGATGGAGGAGATCGGAGGGGTCAATGTGGATGGGGGTGGGATTTTCAGAAAGGTAGGGAATGTGCACGCTCTCCTGGACTTCCTCGAAAGAAAAGGATTCTGGCTGGTTGGTGATGATTGGCATTGGAAGGTGATGCCAGGGGGTCAACAGTGATGGGGGAAAGGACATGGGTGACTGGGGGAGGGGAAAGGACGAGGAAGCTAAAAATGAATGCTACGTGCACCATGCTTCTAAATCCAAAAGTAAAAGAAGACTCATGTTGGGCAGGAACAGGTGCTGCATGGGAGTGTGATCAATGGGCGGGCGGAGATTCAGGTCAGTTCAGATGGACAACTGAAAGAGAACTGCAGCAGGCAGCATTGAAAATGCTCAGGACATTGAGATGAGTGTGATAGAGGATGGATCTGCATGCGAGGGAGAATGCTTATACAAGGCTCCAAAAGGTCCTGCCACACACACACACTTCTCCCTCCAGAATCACTCGTGGGCCGGCTGTGTGCTGTTGAACTGCTAATGGGGGTGAGATGTAGGGGGAGGACTCGCGAAGCCTGTCAATGAAGCTGAAAGACACCATTATACATTATTCAGTGAAAGTGAATATATTTTCAGATTATGAAGTGACAAAATGTGATCACCCGTGCAACCACTTGAGATCAGAACTTCTTAAATTTTCTAGGCCTAACACTTCTAGGTGCTGCCCTGACATCCACAGTAGGGGTGGAGCCAGCCTGTGCAATGGTTTTGCCTCTGAGGACTTTGGCATGGGTCCTCTGATGAGCCGAGGCCTTGAGGGTCCCGGCTTGCTTTGGCTGTCCTCCTGTAGACCAGCTGCTCCCTCTGCAGTGACAGAAGGTGAGGTTGAGGGGGTCACAGGCAAACGAGACTCAGAGGGAGAAGGCAGCCTCCGAGATTCCTGAGTGGATGACCCAGGGGCGTCCAGCTGCCGCTCCTTCTCCCTTCAGGTGCCCAAGGGCCCTGGCCTGACTCCATGAGAAGTCCCTCCTGGAGGGACGTCGAGATGCCCCGTTTCCCTCTATGAACTTGAGCCTGCTCTAGATCTAGGTCCCACCGAGGTGTGTTGCTGCGCTGGTGGAGGGCATGGGTAAGTGCTGTGATGGGTCTTCCAGGCTGCTTATTTCCAGCACTTCTATGGAGGAGGTGTCCTCTTTGCTGGAGGTGAGGACCTGGATGGAGCTGAGGGACAGGCTGGCCGAGGATGTCAGTCACTTGGAAGAGCTCCCTGTGAATCAAGTTAGCGCATGGCAGCAGAGTTAAAAACAGGAGAGAGAGCACTCACGTTTGCATTGAGAGAGGAATGACGTGGTACAGGATACTCAAATGGGTGTTCGTCGCCAATCTCACCGTCGCTGCAAGCTCGGTCCATGTCCTCAACAGACAGCACAATGGCACGCTTCTCAATGTGAGCGAGGGGCATAATGTGGACCACCTCCCTGCTGTGGTCAGCCAGCTTCTCCTGAATGAAAACTGATGGAGAGAGTGTGAGCTGGACACATGCGTGGAACGTTTGTGTGATGAGCGCAGCCATGGATGGGATGAGGATGTGAGCTCGAGAGGAGATGGGCCTGATGGAGATGTGAGGGTGTGTGAGATTTAGTGGTGTTGTCCCTTGAGGTTTGAGATCCCTGTGGATGATGGATGGGTTTGTGAGTGTGTGAGTGAAGAGTGACTTACCCTGGCAGCACGGATGAGACCATTCATCCTCTTTGGGCACTGGGTGGCTGTCCTCTTTTGCTGGCTGTTGGCGCTGGCCACTGCTGCCACTGTCTCCCATGCTGGATTGGTAACCTTGCTTGCTGGCCTCTGTCCAAAGCAGGGTCAGAGGACATCAAGGCAGGCCTCCACAGCATCCAGAAGGCATTCCAGGGACACATCAATGAATCGGGGTCTGCAGTCTTGTTGCCTTTTGGGGCCTTGTCTTCTGTGCAGCAGTCCTGGGCAGGAAGCACTGACAGGTCTGCAAGCGGCTACACTTTAAATAAGGCGCCCGGCGTGAGGAAGCAGCGAGGTGATGGCGGGGTGGGAAAATGAGAGTCTGCCCACCAGCAACCCGGGGTGTTTCCAGGAATGCATGATTAATGAGGCAGGGTTGTGATGATAAAGTGTGAAAAACCTCCATTGCAACCGGCGGGTAAAATATTCTTTTTCCCAGCTGCTACTGCACTCAGTGCAAATCTGGGATGATTCGGCCCAATATTTTCCCTTGTCCCTTCTTTCTTTTCCTAATTTCCTTTTTAATTCCATCCTCACACGTTTTGTACTCCTCTAGGCTTTCTGCAATATTGAGCTCGGTACTTAACATAACTTTCTGTTTGTGCCTACTCTGTAGGCACTCACTCTTTGACATCCCAGGGGCTTTAGATTTGGGAGTCCCAACCTTTCGCTTTCTGGGAACATATTTATTCTGAACCCTCACTGTCTCCTCCTTCAATGCCTCCCCTCTGCTCTGACACCGATTTACCTTTGAGTAGCTGTTTCCAGTCCACTTTTTCCAAATCACATCTCACCTTATTACAAATGAGCCTTTCCCCAATTTAAAACTTTTACTCCTGGACTATTTCTGTCCTTAACTACGCTAAATCCAACTAAATTCTGATCACTTCTTCTAATGTGCTCCCTCACTGATATCCCTACCAACTGCCCAGATTAATTCCCTAAAACTAACTGCCCATTGTCTTGTTGGGCTTGCTATATATCAACTAAGAAAAGTTCTCGTGAATGCAATTTTAAGAATTCTGCCCTCTCTACACTGTTTACACTGATACTATCTCAGGCTAGTTGATATCCTCTATTATTACTGCCCTTTAATTTCTGCATTCTCAGCAATCTATCTCCCTGACTGTTTAGGGGTCTATAGGATACTTCCAGTAGTGTGATTGTCCCTTTTTCCCTTCAGTTCAACCCATACTGTCTCATTTGATGATCCTTCTCGAACATCATCCCTCCTCACAGCTGCAATTATTTCCTTAACCAGTGTTGTGAACCCCCACCTCCATTTTTACCTGTCTCTATACTGTCTGAAAACGCTGTAACCAGGAATGTTGACCTGCCATTCCTGCCCCTCTTTAAACCACGTTTCAGTAATAGCTGTGACATCATACTTCCAAGTGACTATCTTTGCCCTCAACCCATCTGCCTTACTCACTAGACTGCTTGCGTTGAAGTTTATACCGCTAATCACTGAACAACTCTTCTGTTGTTTATTTTCTGGTCTCTGCTTCCTCTGCCTTCCAGACTTGTTTTCTGACTTCCTCTCTTCCATTTCCAGTTTTGCTTCTCTTCCTTCTGAATCTATGTTCATGTTCCCATTGTTTCATGTGGTCAGTAAAAATGACTTCTGCACAATGCTTGTGTTTCAAGCAAGATGACTTCAGTGGTCACATGACTATGGCAAGACACAATACACAAGAGGTAGCAGAGCACAAAGGCATTTCTCCAATATCCCCTTTTCATAAAGGGAAAAAACTCATCGCATGCGCTATCATTTTCAGTTGCAAGTTACTCACATACAGGGTCTATCAAAAAGTCATCACAGCGATCAGAAAAATGTTCATTCTAGTCTGTCTCACTTTTGTCTGCCTCTACACATGCATTTAATAATCTTTAAAGCATTCAAGTCTACTAATAGTACTCATATGTGTTATTGTTTGTTGTTCGTCTGGTGTCTGCTGGTTCCTAGGGTGACATTGCTGTTCTGGGAAATGTCGTTGCCATGGCAAGTGTTACTACTGATCAATTGTAGTTGTTGGGGAGCAGTTGACTTCTGGGACTGTTGGTCGTTCCATTCCTTGTTCAGTTGGCGAGATCGACTCTTCCTCATCAGCTGTCTGCTGTGAAGGAGAAGCTTCTCTGGTTGCACGTTTGTGTCTGCAGTTGCGACAATATATCTGGTCATTCACTTTCATTGTTTCAGACTGAGTTATCAACTTCTCTATACAGGTTCCAAGTTATCAAGTGGGCTGACTTTTGTTGAGTACAATCAATGTTTGCACTCTGACCAGCAATCCAGCTCTCAGCTCTGGCAGTGATTTGGCTGCTTCATCAAAGTGAACTTTGGCTGTCATTTCACTTTGATCTTGTCACTCACTCCTGTTACAACTTCTGGACATCTGGCCTCAGCAGTTTTTTAGCTATTGGAAGAGTAGTTTGGGTACGGTGTGACATTAGTCGCTAGACTGGACTACTTTCCATGCCTTCAGTAGCTGTGTTTCTCCACTCAAAGGTCACACCCTACACCTCTGTGCTGGATCTATTCAATTATTTGATGATTGCTTTGGCAATTTTCACCACTGCCTCAGCCGTTCCATTTGACTGAGGATAATGTGGAGATGTCTAGTGCTGAATTTTTCCCAATCATTCATTAAATGACTGAATTCTTCACTCAAGAACTGAGGGCCATTGTCACTCATAACAATGTCAGGAATGCCTTGAGAACTGAAGTGTGCTTTCAGTGGCGAGATAGTTAATTCCAAATACAGTGAAGAGGTCTACTCCAAGCTTCATCAATAGTTTGTCTGGGATGTCGTGAATCATGAGCAACTCTTTAGCTTGCTTAGCTTGATGTTCATCACAAGCACTGATGTGGTCCTTGATTTCGTTGCCCATATAGAGTAGCACATTTCTCTTGCCTTCCTCAGACTAGACTCAATTCCTTGATGGCTTGCATGGATGCACTTCAGCATCCCCTGTCTCATCTCCTCAGGGGTGGTTTGTTTGTACAAGATGCCATCTTGGGCAATCACTTCATCTCAGTCTGCCTAATATTCTTTTGAAGCAACAGGTGTGGCCTAGGTGGTTTCAGGCCATCCCTTCATCACTACTGCCTGTAGCACTTGGGGAGTTGCATCTTGTGGCTTAGTTTGCTTGATCTGAGCAAGACACTTGTCTGTCAGGTTCAATGTCTCTGCCTGGGGGATGACTTCCAGAGTATGCTGTGCCATTGTATGTCATTGAATCTGGAAGATTTCATACTCTGTATTAGCGTCATAAACTTCTTTCGAAGGGACTGCAGTTATCGACAGCATGTCAGAGATGTGCATTTGCTTCCCCTCCTTGTACTTCACTTCCAAATGATATCTCTACAAACTAAGTAACATTGTTTGCAAAAGATTTGGAGCAGATAGAAGTGATTTGAGAGAGGTGCTTTGATGTGGTTTGTGGTCAGAATCTGCCGACACTTTGACTCTCCCAAACAGATACTGATTAAAGTTCTCACAAGCAGAGACAATAGCCAGGGACTCTTTCTCAATCTGCCCATAGCGTCGTTCAGTTTGCCTTAACACTGTGAATGCAAATGCAACTGGTTGTCCTTGCTGCAGGAGGTTTGATCCAAGTTTTGGTTCACTGGCATTAAACTGCAGAGTGACTTTGTCATTGACATCCCAGTACCTCAGCAATGACGTTGTTGTCACGAGTTTTTTGATATAAGTGAAAGCTGCTTCTTGTTCTGGGTCCAGGACCACTGAACATCCTTTGCAGTGAGCTTCTGCAGAGCTTCACAATCTGATGACAAACTGGGCAAGAACATTTCTAGGTGGTTCACAAATCCAACATCCGTACCTCCCAAATGGTGTCCAGAACAGTCAGAAAACTGCTGTTTCCATCAACTTCACTTACCATTATCTATCCTTCGGATCCAGGGTGGTAAAGATCTTTGCCTTGGCAAGTTGCGGCAAAGTTTTTTCAGTAGTTGGCATTGGGTAGTGAGATCTCTTCAAAACTTTATTAAGGTTCATTAGATCCAAGCACACTCTCAACTTTCCAGGTTGTTTCACTGCTACATGCTGCTAATCGAGTCTGTGGGAGTTGTCACTTTCTTAATCACTCCCATCTTTTCTAACTCCTCTATCTTGTCTCTCAGACTGGACTTGAGGGCCGCTGGAACTCACCTTGGAAGATGCTGAGTTGGCCTCACACTATCATCTATTTCAAGATGATATTCACCAGGCAGACATACAAAGTCCGTGAAAATATTTTTCTAATTTATAAGTTTAGCAGTCAATGGCTTGGTGTCATGCGAAACACTGCAAAGCTCTTCTGGTACATGGAGAGTTTCCAATCCAGGACTTGTGACTTTTGACTTGTTTCAGCTGAGATGAGGAGATTTTGCTTACTGTCTAATATCTGGAACTGCAGATCTTCTTTCTTCCCAATTGCATTGGGCTCTCGGTTTAGTTGTCCTCTTGGGTTGAGCATCTTTCCATCGTATAGCTTCAGCTTCACCTTTGATGGCTATATTTCTGGGTGACCATCACGAGCGACTTCACACAGGTCTGCAAGTTCATAATGTTGCACATAACATCGGTGTCTATCTGACACTTCATATTAACTTGATGCTCTCCTTCTGCAGTCATCACTCCAATAGCCACAAACTATTTCTTACCTAGAGACTTGACGGTGCCAACCTGTTCTAAGGTAGAGTGATTCACCAGAATCATCATTCGACATCTCCCCAGCAACCATCCTTATAGGCTGGCTTTTCTTCTTTCCAGCAAAGCACTTGTGTGCAAAGTGACTCAGCTTCTTGCAGATAGAGCACTGTTTTCCCCAGGCTGGAAATGCTTCCTTTTCTTTTCTGTGGCATCCTCTACAATATTTACATCCAGTACTCTGGACTTGACCTTGTTGCTGGTTGTTCTGTGAATAGTTCTTCCTTTTCTCCATTGTCTTCTGCTTGGAAGACCTGAACTGTTTCTCAACATAGTGCAAACCCTGGTCAGTTCTCCCACAGTACTCCAGATGCGGTCTCACAGCTGCAGTAAAGCTTTCCTACTTTTATATCCGTTCCCCTTGCAATAAACACGAACATCCCATTTGCCTTCCTCATTGCTTGCTGTACCTGTATACTAACTTTTTGTCAATCATGTACCAGGACACCCAGATCCCTCTGTACCAGTGAGTTCTGCAATCTCTCTCTATTTAAATAGTGTACTGGTTTTCCATTCTTACTGCCAAAGTGGACAAGTTTACATTTTCCCACATTATACTATATCTGCCAAATTTTTGCCCACTCACTTAACCTGTATATATTTCTTTGCAGACTCTCTAGCTCCTCTGGAGAATTTACTTCATACCTAACTTGGTGTCATCTGCAAATGCATTGAGCAGCTGCAGAGCATTCTGACGGGTGAGGAATGTTCCACAGCCACTCAATGAATTTGCAGATGACACCAAGATAGGTACAAAAGTAAATTCTCCAGAGGAGCTAGAGAGTCTGCAAAGAGATATATATACAGTTCCGGTGTTCCATATCGATACCAATGACATAGGTAAAAAGAGCAATGAGGACCGACAGGCACATTTTAAGGAGCTAGGAAAGAAATGATGGAGTAGGAGCTCAGAGGTAGTCATCTCTGGGTTTCAGTGCCACTCGCTAGTGAGTACAGAAATAAAAGTATAGTGCAGTTGAAGGCATGGCTGGAGAGATGGTGTAGGAGGGAGGACTTTGGGACCAGTTCTGGGAGAGGTGGCACCCGTATTAGCCAGACAGGTTGCACCTCATCACATCTGGGATTATGGCTGACAATTGCTGTTGGGGAGTGTTTAAATTATCTGAGATGGTGTTTGGAGAAATGCTTCTGTGCACTGCTGCCTCTTTTGTACTGTGGCTTACCATGGTCATGTGACTACTGAGGACATCTTGGGTGAAACAAAGGCTTTGTGCAGAATCCATTTTTACCCATCACGTAAAACATGGAGTCAGGAGTGTGCAGTTGCAATTGAGTGGATTTTGATAGTTGATAAAGAGCCAGCCACTGCATCAAACAGCAGAGTATAATTCAAACTTCAGCCTGCGACTTTATCAGAACCTTGATTGCTGGGTGAGTCAGAATGGGTTTGAAAATTACAGTACCGACTCCGATGGAGATGAAGGGAGATGTGAAAATGAATTGGAAATTCTTCCGGTTTCAATGGGAGAACTACGAAATTGCCAGAGAGTTAAACAAGAAACCTGAACAAACAATAGCAGCAACTTTGGTTATCAGTATTGGGGAAAGAGTGCTACAAGCTGTATTGTACCCTGGACCTCACTGAGGAGCAGAAAAGCCTGTCTTGTGAAATCTTGAATGCTCTGAAGACTCATTTTGAGCCCTCTACTAATGTTATTGATGAGCACTACATGTTTGGAACCAAAGCTCAGGAAAATGGTTAGAATATGGATCAGTATGTGACTGCGCTGAGACACCCAGCTGAATCTTGTGAGTTTGAGTGACTGAAGGATGATCTAATCAGAGATAGGACTGTCTTAGGAACAAAAGATCCTAACATGAGAGCACATCTTTGAGAGAATCACACAGTGTACAAGAGGCCCTTTGGCCCATCGAGTCTGCACTGACACATGAGAAACACCTGACCTACCTACCTAATCCCATTTACCAGCACTTGGCCCATAGCCTTGAATGTTATGACGTGCCAAGTGCTCATCCAGGTACTTTTTAAAGGATGTGAGGCAACCCGCCTCCACCACCCTCTCAGGCAGCGCATTCCAGACCGTCACCACTCTCTGGGGAAAAAAAGGTTTTTCCTCACATTCCCCTTAAACCTCCTGCCCCTCACCTTGAACTTGTGTCCCCTCGTGATTGACCCTTCAACTAAGGGGAACAGCTGCTCCTTATCCACCCTGTCTATGCCCTTCATAATCTTATACACCTTGATCAGGTCGCCCCTCAGTCTTCTCTGCTCCAACAAAAACAACCAAGTCTATCCAACCTCTCTTCATAACTTAAATGTTTCATCCCAGGCAACATCCTGGTGAATCTCCCCTGCACCCCCTCCAGTGCAATCACATCCTTCCTATAATGTGGCGACCAGAACTGCACACAGTACCCCAGCTGTGGCCTCACCAAGGTTCTATACAACTCCAATATGGCCTCCCTACTTTTGTAATCTATGTCTCGATTGATAAAGGCAAGTGTTCCATGTGCCTTTTTCACCACCCCACTAACATGCCCCTCTGCCTTCAGAGATCTATGGACACACACGCCAAGGTCCTTTTGTTCCTCAGAACTTCCTAGTGTCATGCCGTTCATTGAATACTTCCTTATCAAATTACTCCTTCCAAAGTGTATCACCTCACACTTTTCAGGGTTAAATTCCATCTGCCACTTATCTGCCCATTTGACCATCCTGTCTATATCTTCCTGTAGCCCAAGACACTCAACCTCACTGTTAACCACCTAGCCAATCTTTGTGTCATCCACAAACTTACAAATCCTAGCCCCCATGACCATAGTCATCTATGTTGTTTATATAAATGACGAATAATAGGGGACCGAGCACAGATGCCTGTAGTACGCCACTGGACACTGGCTTCCAGTTGCTAAAGCATCCTTCTGTCATCACCCTCTGCCTCCTACAACGAAGCCAATTTTGAATCCACCTCATCAAATTACCCTGTATCCCATGTGCGTTTGCCTTCTTTATCAGTCTCCCATGTGGGACCTTGTCAAAGGTTTTGCTGAAATCCATATGAACTACATCAACTGCACTACCCTCATCTACACACCTGGTCACCTCCTCAAAAAATTCAGTCAAATTTGTTAGGCATGACCTCCCTCTGACAAAGCCATGCTGACTATCCCTGATCGAACCTTGCCTCTCCAAGTGGAGATAGATTCTCTCCTTCAGAATTTTCTCCAATAGTTTCCCGACCACTGACGTGAGACTCACTGGTCTGTAGTTCCCTGGCTTATCTCTACAACCCTTCTTAAATAGCGGAACCACATTAGCTGTTCTAAATTCCTCTGGCACCTCCCCCGTGGCCAGAGAGGAATTAAAAATTTGGGTCAGAGCCCCTGCGATCTCCTCCCTTGTCTCCCTCAGCAGTCTGGGACACAAATCAGCTGGACCTGGAGATTTGCCCACTTTTAAGCCTGCCAACACCTCCAATACCTTGTCACTCCCTATATCACTTTGCTCAAGAACCTCGCAGTCCCTCTCCCCGAGTTCGACACCTTCATCCTCATTCTCTTGGATGAAGATGGATGTGAAGTATTCGTTCAACTCTCTACTGATGTCCTCTGGCTCCACCCTTAGATTGCCCCCTTGGTCCCTTATGGGCCCTACTCTTTCTCTGATTATCCTCTTCCCATTGATATACTTATAGAACATCTTGGGATTTTCCTTACTTTTGCCAGACAGAGCTTTCTCATATCCCCCCTTTGCTCTCCTAATTGCTTTCTTAAGCTGCACTTTCTGTACTCCACTAATGCCTCCGCAGATTTGCTTCCCTTGTACCTGCTAAAAGCCTCTCTTTTCCTTCTCATCGTATCCTGAATATCTCTGGTCATCCATGGCTCTCTGGGCTTGTTACTCCTTCCTATCTCCCTAGAGGGAACATGTTCAGCCTGTACCCTCCCCATATCCTTTTTGAATGTCCCCACTGCTCTTCTGTAGATTTCCCCACAAGTAGCTGTTTCCAGTCTACCTTGGCCAGATCCTGACTTATTTTACTAAAAATCCACTGTCCCCCAGTCCAAAACATTTTTTTGCAACTTGTCTATTTCTTTGTCCATAATAAGCTTAAATTGTACCATGTTGTGGTCGCTATCACTAAAATGCTCCCCCACCATCACCTCAACCACCTGTCCGGCTTTATTCCCCAGAATTAGGTCCAGCATTGCACCGTCCCTTGTTGGACCCTCTACATATTGACCTAAAAAGTTATCCTGTACACATTTCAAGAAATCCACTCCATCCAAGCCCTTAACACTATGTCTATCCCAATTAATGTTGGGAAAGTTGAAATCACCTAATATAACTTTTTATTCCTAAGCCCCTTTTTTATTCCTAAACTCTACTCACAAAGCTTCATTCGATGCCTCCTCCAAGATATCATCTCTCCTCACTGCAGTAACTGACTCCTTAACTAATAATGCAATGCCTCTCCTCTTTTACCCCCTCCCATGTCTCGCCTGAAGATTGTATATCCCGGAATGTTGAGCTGCCAATCCTGCCCCTCCCTCAATCACATCTCTGTGATGGTGACTAAATCACAGTTCCACGTGTCAATCCTCACCCTTAACTCATCCGTTTTACCTGTAATACTCCTGGCATTAAAGTAGATGCCATCCAGCCTTGCCTTACTCACCTGAAACTTAATGCAGCTGTACTCCCTCTGACTTGATTGTTTTACTGTATTATGATGTGTCCCTATCTGCTAACATTCTGTGTCCCCTCCCCTGCCGAATTAGTTTAAACTCCTCCCAACAGCACTAGCAAACCCGCCCACAAGGATGTCAGTCCCGCTCTGGTTCAGATGTAGACCGTCCCGCTTGTACAGGTCCCACCTTCCCCAGAAACAGTCTCAGTGATCCAGGAATCTAAACCCTCCCTCCTGCACCAACTCTTAAGCCATGTATTCATCTGTGCTATTCTCCTATTTCTGTGCTCGCTAGCACGTAGTACTGGGAGTAATCCAGAGATTACAACCCGAGAGGTCTTACTTTATAACCTACTGCCTAACTCCCTGAATTCTTGATGCAAGACCTCATCCCTCTTTCTACCTATTTCATTGGTACCAACATGTACCTTGACTTTTGCCTTATCACCCTCCCCCTTCAGGATGCCCTGCAGCCATTCAATGACATCCCGGACCCTGGCACCAGGGAGGCAACACACCATCCTGGAGTCATGTTGACGGCCACAGTAGCGCCTATCTGTTCCCCGACTATAGAATCCCCTATTACTATTGCTCTTCTTCCCCTCCTGTACAGACAGGCTGCTTATGGCGCCAGAAGCTTGGCTCTGTCTGCACTTCCTGGAAGAACCAGCGCCCTCATCAGCCTCCAAAATGGAATACCGATTTGCGAGTGGGACCCCAGGGGACTCCTGAACTACCTGCCTGTTTCTCTTGGACTGCCTGGTGGTCACCCATTCCCTTCCTTAAGTCCCTTCATCTGCGGTGTGACCACCTCTCTAAATGTGCTATCCACGATGCTCTCAGACTCACAGATGCTCCAGTGTCCCCAGCCACCGATCCAGCTCTGAAACCCGAGCTTCCAGGAGCTGCAGCTGGACACACTTCCTGTACACATGCTGGTCCCGGGCACTGGAAATGTTCCCGGCTTCCCATGTGGAACACAAGGAGCACACCACAGCTTTGAGCTCTCCTGCCATGACTTATCCCTTTAAATTAAACCTCTTAAATCAATTGCTCTAGGGCCCTTCTTTCCTGATCGTTGTTACTACAGAATATACAAACTATAAATCACAAAAAGACCTTAAACTATGAGCGATAAAAGTAGTAAATACTTACCCGACCTTGCCCACTACTTACCAGTCATTTCTCTCCCTTGTAGCCTCTACTGCTGCAGCAGGGCAAGACCACTCTCTGATGATTTAAGAAGTTGGATAGCAAAGAAAAAATGCAAAGAGCCGCTCTTCCCTTCTGCACCGAAATCCCACTGTGCGCCAAATTGCCAATACCCACACTCACTCTGGCTGTGTCTCGTTCATGATGAGGTCTCTCCCCTGCTCATGTGCAAGCTCACTGATCATGTGCTTCTAATAGTCCCTTTCTTAAATAGAGCTAAAGTGAGCTGAGATGACTCACACTAGTTAAGCTTCAATTAGTAATCAACATCTATTCAGGCCCGAATCATGCTTCAGGTGATAGACAGTTAACTGTCACACAGTCAGCTGAGTCAGCTGCCTTACCAAACTTTTAACTAGACTACTGAACTTACAAAAATTAAGGAGAAGTTAAAGAGAAAGACTTACCAGTTCAATTCCCACCGTGCACCAAATTGCCAATACCCACACTCACTCTGCCTGTGTCTCACTGAGGATGAGGTCTCTCCCCCGTTCGTGTGCAAGCACACTGCTCTGAAGTACAGACTGAAGCAAGCACACACTGAAGAGAAACTTCCTTTCAAGAAAGCTATTGACATGGGCAGAAGCTCAGAAGTGGTCAATCATCAGCATTAGAAGCAGTTGAGAGGAGGTTCACGTGACCCATTCCTGGGTTGAAGGGCTTATCTTATGAAGAAAGGTTGACAAGTTGGGCCTATAGCCATTGGAGTTCAGAAGAATGAGAGGAAACTGAGACTTGACACCAGATACAGGACAGATGTTTCCAATTGTGGGGAAGACTAGAAAAAGGGAACACAGTTTCAGAATAAGAGGTCTCCCTTTTAACACTCAGATGAGGAGATTTTTTTCTCTGAGGGTCATAAGTATGTGGCATTTTCTTCCCCAGAGACTAGTGGAGGCTGGGTCATTGAACTTATTTGAAACAGAGTCGGACAGACAAGGGAGTCAAGAGTTTTGGGGGGCAGACAGGAAAATGGAGTTGAAACAACAACCAGATCAGCCATGATTTTACTGAATGGCAGAACAGGCTTGAAGGGCCAAATGACCTACTTCTGCTCCTAAGACCTGTTTCCCTACCTTCCCATGTTCCATCAGCTGCTGTGGTGGGATTTGAATCCATATCCTCAGAGCCTTAGCCTCAGACTGGGACTCTACATTACTAGGCCTATGACTATAGAATCCCCTTGAAGTTCTGCAGTCCTGCCACTTCCAGTATTGAATGGTGGTGGACAATTAAACAACTCGCTGGAGAAGGAAGCTCCACAAATATCCCCATCCTCAATGATGGAGGAGCCCAGCACATTAGTGCAAAAGATACGGCTGAATCATTTGCTGCAATCTTCATCCAGAATTGCCGAGTGGATGATCCATCTCAGCCTCCTCCGGAGGTCCCCAGCATCACAAATGCCAGTCTTAAGCCAATTCGATCCACTCCACATGATATCAAGAAACGACTGAAGGCACCGGATACTGCAAAGGCTATGGGCCCTGACAATGGTCCAGCAATGGAATTGAAGACGTGGGCTCCAGAACTTGCCACACCCCTAGCCAAGCTGTTCCAGTACAGCTACAACACTGGCATCTACCCGGCTATGTGGAAAACTGCCCAGGTATTTCCTGTACACAAAAAGCAGGACAAATCCAACCCGGCCAATTACGACCCCATCAGTCTACTCTCCATCATCTGTAAATTAATGGAAGGGGTCATCAACAGCGCTACTAAGCGGCACTTGCTTAGCAATAGCCTTCCCACTGACGCTTAGTTTGGGCTCTGCTAGGGCCACTCAGCCCCTGACCTCATTACAGCCTTGGTTCAAACATAGACAAAAAAGCTGAACTCCCGAGGTGAGGTGAGAGTGACTGCCCTTGACATGAAGGCAGCATTTGACAGAGTGTGGCATCAAGGAGCCCGAACAAACCTTAAGTCAAAGGGAATAAGGGGGAAAACTCTCCACTGGTTGGAGTTATGCCTAGCACAAAGGAAGATGGTTGTGGTTGTTGGAGGTCAGTCATCTCAGCTCCAGGACATCACTGCAGGAATTCCACAGGGTAGTGTCCTCGGCCCAACCATCTTCAGCTGATTCACCAATGACCTTCCTTCCATCATAAGGTCAGAAGTGGGGATGTTTGCTGATCATTGTACAATATTCAGCACCATTCGTGACTCCCCAGATGCATGTCCAAATGCAGCAAGACCTGGACAATTTCCAGGCTTGGGCTGACAAATGGCAAGTAACATTTGTACCATACAAGTGTCAGGCAATGACCATCTCCAACAAGAGAGAATCCAGCCATCACCCCTTGTTATTCAATGGCATTACCGTTACTGAATCCCCCACCGTCAACATCCTCGGGTTACCATTGACCAGAAACTGAATTGCACTAGCCATATAAATACTGTGGCTACAAGAGCAGGTAAGAGGAATAGTGTGACGAGTAACCCATCTCCTGACTCCTCAAAGTCTGTCCACCATCTACAAGGCACAAGTCAGGAGTGTGATGGAATACTTCCCTCTTGCCTGGATGAGTGCAGCTCCCACAACACTCAAGAAGCTCAACACCATCAAGGACAAAGCAGCCCGCTGGTTTGGCACCACATCCACAAACATTCACTCCCTCCACCACCTACGCTCAATAGCAGCAGTATGTACCATCTACAAGATGCACTGCAGAAATTCACCAAGGCTCCTTCGACAGCACCTTCCAAACCCACAACCACCACCATCTAGAAGGACAAGGGCAGCAGACACATGGGAACACTACCACCTGGACGTTTCCCTCCAAGTCACTCACCATCCTGACTTGGAAATATATTGCCGTTCCTTCACTGTCGCTGGGTCAAAATCCTGGAACACATTCCCTAACAGCACTGTGGGTGTACCTACACCACATGGACTGCAGCAGTTCAAGAAGGCTGCTCACCACCACCTTCTCAAGGGCAACTGGGGATGGGCAATAAATGTTGGCCCAGCAAAGCCCACAACCCATGAATCAATTAAAAAAAAATCCCCTGTCACTACTGCTTTTTCAGTCTTCCTCCTGCAGCTCCATCCCCCCAACTCCCCGCCAACCCCACTATCCCCTATACAGTTGAGGCATCCATGGTACTGTGGACTGGCTTGTAGTACCCAGAGGAACTATGAGTTGAATTTTCTTCACTTACAGGGTTGTGAATCTTTGGAATTCTCTCCCCTAGAGGATTGTGTGCACGCTATTGTTGAGTATATTTGAGGCTGAGATAGACAGATTTTTGATCTCACAGGCAAACCATGGATATGGAGAGCAGCCATGAAAGTGCAATTGAAGCATAAGACCAGCCATGATCATGTTGAATGGTAGAGCAGATTCAACAGGCTGTATGGTCAACTCCTACTCCTATCAGATCTCAGAATAGGTTTGTTATTTAGTCTCAAGAGTGTGGGTTGTTACCCGAGCAAACAGATTAAATGTTTATTTCTGGTACAATTGTAGGTATAGTTTTCTCAGAAGGTGAATTGTGGAGACAAATGCGCAGATTCACACTAACAACTCTACGTGATTTTGGAATGGGCAAGAAATCAATTGAAGAGAAAATCATTGAAGAAGCGGGATTCCTGGTCAATTTATTCAAATCTTACAATGGTGAGTTTAACCGTTTTAATTGGTTGAATTGTGATTCACTCGCCACATGTTTCAGATCTCACTCACTTTTAAAGTTGAGAAACCAGGTATGGGATCGAGGTTCATGGTACAGGGATCAACAAATAGGGAAAAGGGCCAGGGGTGAACAACTACTTATATTTATACAGCAGCTTAAACATAATGAAATGTCCCAAGGCACTTCACAGGAACAAAATAAAAATAAACACAAAGCCACATAAGGAGACATGGAGCCGGGTTTTCACCATCGAGGTGGGTAGCTTGAGTCGGGAAATTTCACGGCTTGGTGCACCCACCTCGGGGGTAAGTGCCCCGAATGGCACGAGTTGAGCTCTGGGGGAAGTGTGCAATATGGAGTCAAGCCCACCACACTCAGACGCAGATCAGAAATGGATACAGGAGCTGCTGAGTGGCAAGGCGAGCTGTTTAACAGACCCACCTCAGTTCTCTGGGACTAAGTGACAGTTGTTTTGTTAAATATTAGGCCCTCTAGCCCTCACCCTTCACACCCCCTCAACCCCCCAACCACTCCCCATGCCACATCCATGACAAATAATGCCATCCATGCCCCCCACCAGCCCCCAATGACCACTTAAACCCCCCCATTCCAACTCACAGCATTTCCATGCCAATGCACCCAGTAAATACTCTGCATTGAACTAATGAACCCGATAGTAACAAAGGCACGTGTGAAAATGTAAAAAAAAAGTCATTCATGATTTTCTTTAAAAAGTGTTGCTTCACCAATCTATAAAAGTGTGAATCAACCAGATCATTAGACTATCAGTAACAGAAACTATAAGCACTTGGCACTTTTTTATCTTGTGTCATAAATATTGACCCAATGACAAAATAGATCACAGAAACAAAGCTTGGAAAGCTATCAGTCAAGCATTGTTGCCCTTCTGTGCACCTGTTTCAACAAAGTCACACATAATGAGGCTTGGCTGAGAGCCCCAACTTCAATAAAGACTTTATTTTGTTGAAACACGTGCACGGAAGGGAAAATTTTGCAAGTGACATCTGGCTGTGATTAAAGATAAGAATGAAACTGGGTGACAGCAGTTTTGCTCAGCTGGATGACAGTGGAGAGGCGTTGGAAGAGGATGGTGTTGTCAACCATGTCAAAGGCTGCAGACAGGTTATGAAGAATGAGGAGGGATAGTTTACCTTTGTAACTCTCACATAGGATGTCAATGTTGACTTTGACCAGGCTTTTGACTTTACAGTACAGCAACACTACAGAATGTTGATAGCAGGGATTCAAACATGCAGTTTCGGAAAATATGGGAAGAGGGGCGATAACATATTCAAGGACATTGGAGAGGAAAGGGAGGTTGAAGGAGGGATGTTGGTTTGCAAGAAATGTGGGGTCAATGGCCATGATTTCCCAGCCCCGCTGTGGCGGGTTCCCATGCGGTGAATGCAGCGAGCCATTCAAATGTGCATTAACATTGGCAGGGAAGATCCCACTGTCAGGAGGGGCCGGAAAATTATGGCCAAGGTTTTTTTTTTCAGGAGAGGGGAAATGATGGTAAATTTAAAGAAATCATTAACATGGGGACCAGGAGGGGAATTCTGGTGGTCAGTAATTTTGCAGGAATAGGGTGAAGGGAGTAGGAGGTGGGTCTAGTGGACAAGATGAGCTCAGAGAGGGCATGAGAAGAGATAGAAGAGAAAGTAGAGAAAGATGTGAGTTCAGGGAGTTCAGAGTTCAGCAGCCAGGGACTTTAGAGGAGGTTTGGCCAAGTGGACTCATGGAAGGGAGGGACAGAGTAGAGGGAGCTGACTGGATGGTTTCCATCATAGTGACAAAGGAATCCATGAGCTCCTCTCATTTATTGTTGGAGGTGAGGATGGAGGCAACAGGGAGATGGATTTCATGTGATAGTTTGCAGAAGAGAAAAGAAGCCGGGGTTATCTTTGCATTCCAGGATGATCAAGGAATAGTGAGCTGTTTTACCAAATGAGAGTAAGACCTGATAATGTGTTAAGTGGTCCAAGCAAATCTGGTGGTGCATGGCTAAAGCAATTGTCTTCCATGTTCACATTCCATGGGCCTCAGAGAGTGGAGATGTGGGTCATATCAGGGGGAATGGCCAGGCTGAGAGAGGATAATGGTTAATGCAGACTAGCACATCAAAGATGGAGGTGAGGGTACCATTGAGTTAACCAATAGCTAAGGAAATGTCATGGTGAATGGAAGGCGAGATAGTTTGGATTTCAGAGTGCAGTTGGAAGTGAATTGGGGGACGGTTTTTTCCAGGGACAGATACAGAAAGAGATATCGCCAGGGTGAGGATGGCGGACGTAGGTGGAGAGTGATAAGGAAGTAATCAGAGATGGCCTTATCTGTGATTCATACAATGCGATTAGCAAGACCAAATGAGATGGCAAGGTCAGGGGAATGGCTATAAATATGGGATGGGGAGTTCGTATGGAGGGAGAGAGATTTAGGGAGGATAAGAGAACTCAGAGGTTGAGATGAGGTGAAAAATCAAGGTAAGTAATGCAAACTGGGTTTTAAAGACCAGGATGGGAAGAGAATTTGGAAGACAAAGAATTCTAAGCACTGAGGCCATAGGAAAAGAGTGGGAGAGTTGACATTGAGTCTTGAGTTTATTGTAGAGAACAGGCAGGAAAGAGTGGGATTTTTAGGCTGGAGTATTTCAAACATAAGTGCCCAGATTTTTGCTCCAGGGTCAAGTACACAGAGTTAGGAGAATCACTGGCTCCACAAACACAACCTCTAAAAATGTCTGCCGAGCTTCCGATTTTCGGTCCCTGGTTGCGGGGTGGGGGGGACTGGACTCCATCTTCTCCTTCTTTGGCAGTCCCTCAGGACCGAGGATGACTTTCATCCACTCCGGGGTTGTCAGTTCTGAGGTGACTAAGAGTTTGATGAGGAGGGTGGGTGGGATGCTCAGATTTTGGTCCACTCCTTCCACTGTTTGTGCTTGGCCTCCACCTGGACCTGTCGGAGACGTTAAGAATGGCCGATACCTTCGTAGATGCTTCTTCTCCAGTTTGAACAGTCTCGAGCAAGAGATTCCGACATATCGGTGGGGACGTTGTATTTTTTTAAGGTGGCTTTGAGGAGGTCCCTGAAATGTTTCCTCTGCCCTACCGGTAACCGCTTGCCATGACGAAGCTCGGAGTAGAGAGCTTGGTTTGGTGGTCTTGTATCAGACATGCAGATGATGTGGCCCAGCCAACATGGCTGATTAACCATAACCAGTGCCTATACTGGGGATGTTGGCCTGACAGAGGACTCTGATATTGGAGCACCTAACCTGCCATTGAATTTGCAGGAGGCATCGTAGGTGATATTTCTCCAGGGATTTAAGCTGTTTGCTACATACTATCATGTCTCTGATGCGTACAGGAGGGCAGGTAGCGCTGCAGTCCTGTAGACCATGAGCTTGATGCCAGGTTCGAGCTCTTTGTCATCAAACACTCTTTTCCTCAATCGGCCGAAGGCTACGCTGGCACACTGACGGCGATTCGTTGTTGATATCTCGCTTCACTGAGAGGAGGCTCCCAAGGTCTGGGAAATTATCCATATTGTCCAATGGTGCACCGTGGATCTCAATAGCTGGAGGGGGTGGGGTGGGGGCAGTGTTGCGCGGTGGGAGCAGGCTGGTAGAGGACTTTTGTCTTCCAGATGTTTAGCCTAGGGCTCATTCTTTCATACACCTCTGTGAATGCATCGATGATAGTTTGGACCTCAGCCTTCATGTGTCTGTAGACCTGTTTTCTTTCCCTTGAATTTTGGCGGTGGTTCTGGTTCAGGAATGCCTTGCGCTTGTGACTCAGCAGCTCCTGGATCTCCTGGTCGTTCTCGTCAAACCAGTCTTGATGTTTCCTGGTGGAGAAACCAAGAGTATCCTTGCAGGTGATGGTTATGGCAGATTTTAGGGCAGACCAGACACTGTGGGCATTTTGTGGTTCCTGTTCGTTGAACATGGCCAGGTCACTTGTGAGACACTGCCTGGGTAGGCATTTCTTCGCAGAGCCCTTGAGCCTATCAACATTGATTGCCCAGGTTGATGGAGATAGTAGCCCAGGTTAGGCAATGGTTGTTCCAGCAGCTGTCAGCTCTTGTCATGGCACATGTGATGTGAACATCCTTGCAGTCCCTTGCTTGGATGATGACATGGTCAAGCAGGTGCTAATGTCTGGAGCGAGGGTGTTGCCATGGGGTCTTTTACTCGTCTCTCTGATGAAATAAGGTGTTCAGTATGTTCAGACCATGTTCTAGGCATTTCATCAGAAGGGGGACTTTGTCGGTGTTAGCTTTCCATACACCTTCCTTGCCAATCCTGTCTCTCCAGAGATTTTACTGTCTATTCCAATTCTGGCATTGAAATCATTAAGGAGAATCAGCTTGTCTCCCGTGATAATGAGAAGTGCCGTATTCAGGGGCAGGACTTAGGATTTTCAGATAGTTCCACTATTTTTGCCATGACGGAGAAGCTCTTTGTCGTGATGAAAATCTGAGCCAAGATAAACTAAAGAATGTAGATCAGGGGTAGAGTAACCATAACTATGCAAATCAAATGGAGCAACATGCACAACATTGTAAGATTGCATGATGGATACGAGATGGAAACACGGCATTTGGTTCAGTCTTTAGTCAATGCGTCATGAAGCTATTATGTATATAATATTTTCACAGAACCACAAAGAATCAAACAGTGCAGAAGAGGCCCTTTGGCCCATTGAGTCTGCACCAACTCGTGAGAAACACCTGACCTACCTACCTAATCCCATTTACCAGCACTTGGCCCATAACCTTGAATGTTATGACGTGCCAAGTGCTCATCCAGCTACTTCTTAAAGATGTGAGGCAACCCGCCTCCACCACCCTCCCAGGCGTGCATTCTAGACCGTCACCACCCTCTGGGTAAAAAAAGCTTTTCCTCACATCCCCCCTAAACCTCCTGCCCCCTCACCTTGAACTTATGTCCCCTCGTGACTGACCCTTGAACTAAGGGGAACAGCTGGTCCCTATCCACCCTGTCCATGCCCTTCATGATCTTATACACCTCAATCAGGTCACCCCTCAGTCTTCCCTGCTCCAATGAAAACAACCCAAGTCTATCCAACCTCTCTTCATAACTTAAATGTTTCATCCCAGGCAACATCCTGGTGAATCTCCTCTGCACCCCCTCCAGTGCAATCACATCCTTCCTATAATGTGGCGACCAGAACTGCACACTGTACTCCAGCTGTAGCTTCACCAAGGTTCTATACAACTCCAGCATGACCTCCCTACTTTTGTAATCTATGCCTCGATTGATAAAGGCAAGTGTCCCATATGCCTTTTTCACTACCTCACTAACGTGCCCCTCCACCTTCAGAGATCCATGGACACACACGCCGAGGTCCCTTTGCTCCTCAGAACTTCCTAGTGTCATGCCGTTCATTGAATACTTCCTTGTCAAATTACTCCTTCCAAAGTGTATCACCTCACACTTTTCAGGGTTAAATTCCATCTGCCACTTGTCTGCCCATTTGACCATCCTGTCTATATCTTCCTGTAGCCCAAGACACTCAACCTCACTGTTAACCACCCGGCCAATCTTTGGAAAATATTTTTCTTTTAAAATAGAGGTTTAGTCTGTGGGCATGTCTTATTTGGATTAAAGGCAGCTAGCCTGGGTGCTTTGATATGAACTCGTTTTGATATGTAAGACAGATAGGTGCATTTGCATTTTTTGAATAGAGCATTCAAGAAGTGGGGTAAAAACTTGACGCCTTTCTAGCAGCTACCAAGCAATATGTTTATATTACTAATAAAATTGTACTTTGAAAGGGGTTTTATTGTTAGAGAGGTTTAGTTCAGCGGTTGTCGATACAATACGAATTAACATTCAATGAAGCAATAGGTATAACTTCAGCAATTTGCGGGTTTGCAGAGCAGAGGCAATATAAGATCAAAGTCTGTAAGCCTACCACTGTGTCTGCAAGCAACCAAAGTAAAAAGAACTTCATTTTGAAGTTGTAAGGAGAAAATGCTTTGCCTGGTGTTTGTTTGAGTCTATGGGTTGCTGTTGCCTTAATGGAGATTAGTTTGGGAATTTGTTAAAAGTTATGATAGTCATAATTTGTAGCTATGTGTATATATATATATTTTAACCTGCGTAAATTAATAAAATGTTTAATTTAGTTTAATGTAAAACTTCGAGAACTGGTGGTCTGATTCCTGAACTTAGAGTCGCATCTCAAACATAACACTTCAAATTATAGGTTATGACAGTTGTTTAAAGTTTCCCTCTGAGATTTTTAAATAACTCCGCTTTACCAACTGCATCGGTCATAACAAATAAGACTTTCTATTTCCTCATACCAGGCAGCATCCTGGTGAATTGGCATTGCACACATGAGCCTCAATATTCTTCCTGTAGTGTGGAACCGAACACTCTGACAGGGTTACTAAGGTTTTGTGTTTGATCATAACCCCTTGGTTATATTGGAGCAGGGGTGGTGGTGGGCGGGCACTGAAATTGGCAGTCCACCTACCATATTCAAATTGATAATCAAGGGTCAATGGTTTGTTACCAAGCCAATTAACCCCGATAATGCGCTGCCCATGCCATAATATGGTGTGGCGTGGGCAGGCAGGTGGGATTGGGCAGCCCGATTTTTAATAACAGATCCCTCAAAGAGTGGGAACAAAGGGAGGGTTGGTCTCTATCTCTGCGGGCTGCCCTTTGTGGATTGGGGTCAGTCCCGCTAAGATATCCCACACTTCTTTTCGACCCACCTGCTACATTAAACTCACTACCCCCACTCCACCAATCACCTCCCTCCTCCCTAACCTGCCAAAACCCTCCCTGCCCTAGACACAGGACTTACCTGTCTCTGGGATATACTGGGCTTTCCTCCTTGTGGAGTCCTGGTATCACCCACTAATGCACTCTTGGAACTGAAGTCCCACACTACCTCTGTTTAGTCCTCCAGCAGCACGTTATGGCTGTTGGGGGCGTGGGGGTGGATGGACTGGAACGAAGTGGGTTCGCTCCATGTCGATGGGCTGGCTTCCTCCCCCACTTAATACTCAGCCCATGAATTCTTCTCTCTTTCCATCTTGTACTCCTGACTTGGTGTCTCGTAACATGTTTGGCACTGCAAAAACAGTTGAAATATTTAGCAGAACCAGAAGCGCCCGTTAGTGGGAGCAGAAAAAAAGTGTTGACTAATCACCTGCCCATTATACACCCTGTCCAACTTCTTTCATTAACATAATGGGCGGCTGATTTACATGTTGTATAATTTATCTGTTGTTGGATTAATTGAAGTTCAGAATCATATATTCTAACAGCTTTTCTTGTCATCCAGGTCAGCCTATCCAACCTCAAAATGCTCTGGACACAGCCACTGCTAATATCATTGCTGTTCTGTTGTTTCAACAACGATTTGATTATGAAGATGAATCCCTCAGAAGATTCTTGACAACTTCGCACCAAATGCAAAAGGACAAATCAAGTCGAATGGTTCGGGTAAGGCCAAATATGTCATCATTTGCAGGACACAATCATTGCCCCCTGTTCAGGTAAATGTGCGAAGCTGAAACTAACTGATTTAACGAAGATGTTTACTTCACAGTGAAAGAAAGGACAAAGGAACTCAGGTCCCACATGGGTTTCAAAAACTTATTCCAATAGGATAATACAATGTGATTCAGGGTCTTATTCATTTTGAATAATACAATGGGTTTTAGGACCCGATTCCAATAGAATATTACAAGAGATTCTGGATTTTAGTCCAACTTTTTTTATATATTCATTCATGGGATGTATGGGGTGCATTTATTGCCCATCCCTAATTGATCTTGAGAGGGTGGTGGTGAGCTGTCTTCTTGAACCGCTGTGGTCCATGTTGTGTAGGTACACCCACAGTGCTGTTAGGGAGGGTGTTCCAGGATTTTGACCCATTGAAAGTGAAGGAATGGTGATATATTTCCAAGACAGGATGGTGTGAATCTTGGAGGGGAACTTGCAGGTGGTGGTGTTCCCATCTATCTGTAGTCCTTGTCCTTCTAGTTGGTAGTGGTCATGGGTTTGGAAGGTGCTGCCTAAGGAGCCTTGGTGAGTTCCCGCAGTGCATCTTGTAGGAGGTACACACTGCTGCTACTGTGTGTCAGTGGTGGAAGAAGTGAACATTTGTGGATGTGGTGCCAATCAAGTGGGCTGCTTTGTCCTAGATGGTGTCAAGATTGTTGACTGTTATGGGAGCTGCACTCATACGAGCAACTGGGGAATATTTCATCACATTCCTTGCTTTTGCCTTGCAGATAGTTGACAGCCTTTGGGGAGTCAGGAGGTGAGTCATTCGCAGCATGATTCCTAGCCACTTATCTGCTCTTGTAGCTATGGTATTTATATGACTACTCAAGTTCAGTTTCTGGTCAATGGTAAACATCAGGGTGTTGATAGTGGGAGATTCAATGATGGGAATGCCAATGAATGCCAAAGGGTGATGGTTTGATTCTCTTTTGTTGGAGACGGTCTTTGCCTGGCACTTGTGTGCCGTGAATGTTACTTGCCACTTGTCAGTCCAAGCCTGGATATTGTCCAGGTCTTGCTGCATTTGGACATGGACTGCTTCAGTATCTGAGGAGGCTTGAATGGTGCTGAATGTTGTGCAATCATCAGCGAACATCCCTACTTCTGACCTTATGATGAAGCAGCTGAAGATGGCTGGGCCGAGGACACTTCCCTGAGGGACTCCTGCAGTGATGTCCTGGAGCTGCGATGACTGACCTCCAACAACCACAATTGTCTTCCTTTGTGCTAGATATGACTCCAACCAGCAGAGAGATTCCCCCTGATTCCCATTGACTCCAGTTTTGCTAGGGCTCCTTGATGCCACACTCGGTCAATTGCTGCCTTGATGTCAAGGGCAGTTACTCTTACCTCATCTCGGGAGCTCAGCTCTTTTGTCCATGTTTAAACCAAGGCTGTAATGAGGTCAGGAGCTGAGTGGCCGTGGAGGAACCCAAACTGGGCATCAGTAAACAGGTTATTGCTAAGCAAGTGCTTCTTGATAGCACTGTTGATGACCCCTTCCATCACTGTGCTGATGATTGAGAGTAGACTCATAGGGTGGCAATTGTCTGAACTGGATTTGCCTGATTTTCTGCTTGGCAATTTTCCACATTGTGGGATAGATGCCAGTGTTGTAGCTTTACTAGGACAGCTTGGTTAGGGGCGTGGCAAGTTATGGAGCACAAGTCTTCAGCACTATTGCCGGAATGTCGTCAGGGCCCGTAGCCTGTGCAGTATCCAGTGCCTTCAGTCATTTCTTGATATCACGTGAAGTAAATGAAATTGGCTGAAAACTGGCATCTGTGATGCTGGGGACCTCAGGAGCTGGCCGAGATGGATCATCAACTTGCCATTTCTGTTTGAAGATGGTTACAAATGCTCAGTCTTGACTTTTGCATTTATGTGCTGGGCTCTCCCATCATCGAGGACGGGGGTATTTGTGGAGCTTCCTCCTCTGTTTAATTGTCCACCACCATTTATGACTGCATGTGGCAGGACTGCAGAGCTTTGATCTGACCCATTGGTTGTCGAATTGCTTAACTCTGTCTATAATATGCTGCCTCAGATGACTAGCATGCGTTTAGTCCTGTGTTGTAGCTTCAGCAGGTTGGAAACTCATTTTTAGGCATATCTGTTGCTGCTCCTGTCCAGCTCCCCAACACTGTTCATTGAACTAAGATTGACCCCCTGGCTTGATGGCATTGGTCGAGTGAGGGATGTGCCAGGCCATGAGGTTACAGATTGTGGCTGAATAAAATTCTGCTGCTGATGGTCCACAATGCCTCATGGATGCCCAGTTTTGAGTTGCTCAGCCTGTTCTGGGTCTGCCTTATTTATTATGGTGGAAGTGTCACACAACACAATGGAGCATACCCTCAGTGTGAAGATGGGACTTGGTCTCCACAAGGATTGTGCAGTGCTCAGTACAGTCATGGACAGGTACATCTGCGACATAGTTTGTTGAGGATGGGGCTTGGTAGTTTTTCCCTCTTGTTGGTTCCTTCAATACCTTTCGCAGGCTCTGTCTGGAAGATATGCCTTTCTGGAAACGGCCAGCTCGGTCAGTAGTGGCACTACCAAGCCCCTCTTAGTGGTGGACATTGAAGTCCCCCACTCAGAATACAGTCTGTGGCCTTGCAGCCCTCATTGTTTCTTCCTAATGGTGTTCAACATGGAGTACTGGTTCATCAACTGAGTGATGGTGCTGGGGCTTAATCAGCAGGAGGTTTCCTTGCCCATGTTTGACCTCATGCCATGAGACTTCATGGGATCCAGAGCCAATGTTAAGGACTCCAAAGGCTACTGCCTCCAGACTGTACACCACTGTGCTGTCAACTCTGTTGGGTCCATCCTGCCAATGGGGCAGGCATATCCAGGGCCTTGATGGTGGCGTCTGGGACATTTGTTGGAAGGTATAATCTGTGAGTATGACTATGTTAGGCTGACTAATCTTTGGGACAGCTCTCCCCATTTTGATACAACACCCCCAGATGTTAGTAAGGAGGACTGGGCTGGGTGTGCCTTTGTCATTTCCAGGTTGATGTCAGCCAGTCTATCCAGTGTTGTTCTTATTCATCGGTTTGATACAAATGAGTGGCTCGCTGGGCCATCTCATAGGTCACTAAGATTGAACCATATTGCTGTGAGTCTGGAGTCACATGTTAGCCAGGCCAGGTAAAGATGGCAGATTATCTCCCCTGAAGGACATTAGTGAACCAAATGGGCTTTGATGACAATCTGATGGTTTGAAGATAATCATTACTGAGACTCACTTTCTACTCCAGATTTATTAACCAATTGAATTTAAATTGCTCTCCTTGCCATGGTGAGATTTGAACTCCTGTCTCTCGACCATTAGTCCAGGCCTCTGGATTACCAGAACAGTAACATTACCACTGTGCTATTGTCCCCTATAACTGAAATATTTGATTGTGTTTTACAGATAACTAATGCACTGCCCTTTCTGAAATTTCTACCTGGAGCCCACAAGAGAGTCATGGATCAAACAAAGGAAGTGACGGCATTTTTGATTACTATAATTGCAAAGATTCGTAAGCAGCTGAATGAAAATGATGTGGGAAACCTCATTGAGGCATTTCTGGTCAAACAGAAAGAGGTACCATGCTTAATCAGATCCTCTATTGGGAACAGTACTGTTTGAGTTATTGGGATCCCTTTTACAGTACACATGTGTTTAATTGGAATTGTCAGCTCTTCATGCAGTCTCGTCCCCAAAGGAAACATGAAACATTGTTCAAACATTATAGTGTGTTAACTCCCCCCCATCATTTACTGATTACCTAAACCTCTCCCATTAAAGAAAAACTATTCATTTACAATCTTTCCCAATTTACAGTGTTTGTATTGATTTCATTCCTGTTTCTGTAAGACACTATAATAATGTGCCTGCCTAGAAACCACTGAATGCTCCTGTCCTACACAAACATCTCACCTTGTGTCCTGTGCAGAAGTCCATGGGTTGTCTACCAATATTGATATAACATTTAAGGGGTCATTTTAACTCTGACCATTCAATGGAAATGGTTTGAATTATTTATGAGATTCACCCATCAATATCCTACACTGATCCTGCAAGTTGCAATCTCAAGTGGTTGCTATAACACAGCAGTAAAGGCTGAGTTGTTTAAATCCCAGAGGGAAACTTGAACAACTATCATAACCTACATTTTCAATTGGTATGTTTGAGAAGCAGCTCTGAATTCAGAAATGAAACCACCAAGCCTGAAGAGGTTTTTTGTATAAACTAAATTAAACATTGATTAATTTAACAAAAAATTAAACACATACACATGCCCACAAATTACCACCATAACTTTTAAACAAATCCCCAAATTAATCACTCCCGGGTAAATCTTCATCAAGGCAACAATAACCCATAGGCTTAAACAGACACTAGACAAAGCATATTTTACCTTACGAATTCAAAAGGAGGTTCCTTGCAATTTGGTTCCTTTGCAGACACAGTTGGAGGGTTTAGAGGCTGCTTCGATCTTACATGCCTCTGACCTGCACATGCAAAACTCCTTTCTGTTTATATCTACCCTTCCCTTTGAATGTAAATTCTCATTGTATCACTCGGTCTTTGAACTCCACCTCTTCTAACAATCAAACCTCTTTCATAGTACCAATTTTATTAGTAATATAAACACATTGCTTGGTGACTCCTAGCTTGGTGCAAGATTTTACTCCCTTCTTTTGAATGGTTTATTCAACAAATGCAAATGTACTCTTTACCCTTTAATTTACGTCTATCTAATTGACATATCAAACTATTATATATCAAAGCACCCAGACTAGCTGGCTTTAATCCAATTGAGACACACACAGATGCACACATAGGCACACCCTGCTACAAGTCCAATTTAAAAATAATTTCCAATATCATTATACACATTAATAACTCTTCGTGACAGTGATATTGTAATCTCAGCATGACCAAGGAAGTAGTTTTCCAGAGAGAGTCAGCTCAGAAGAAGAGGAGCCAGCACCAGAGAAGGCGCAAAAATATATTGCTAGCCTATTCACCATTATTCCACTTAAGGAAGCCATAGATATTTGTGCTACAGCACTATATCATGGTGATCTAGACCCACCACCATTGCGTGAATCGATATTCATTGGACTTATGAACTCGGCAGCTGGCACATTTGAGTTCAGTTTTAATGTCACCATGTATGCAATAATAGATGGTGTTGCCATGGGATCCCCTCTATGCCCAGATCTCACAAACATCTTTGTTGGATTCCATGAAATAGGGGAGCCAGCTGAGGTGCTGAGAACACACAGAGGAAATGACAGGACTCTGTGATGCCTGTCCACGACATTCTGGCAGCAATGGCAAGTACCATTGAGGTGCAAGCATCATTAATCTGTCCAGTGAGTGTGAAGCCAGGACTTCACTTTGACCTGAAAGTTGCACAATGCACAAAGAAGAGGCCATGGACTGAGACACTTGCTTTGATCTTGTGCAGGAACCAAGCTTTCACATCTGAGTGACACGAACACTGTTCATCATAACAAGGAGCTGTGGACAAGAAGACATTCTTGGGAGTTTATTTACAATAGTGAACATTATGCCCACGCAATGTAACTGCATCTTCTTAACCTTCCTAACCCTGCCGCTACGTTTTGGTACTCTCTGACACCCACAGTGGAGGTGGAGGCAGCCTGCTGACTGCTACGCCCTGTCTGTGATGACTTTGGTGGGCATCCTCTGGAGGGCCGAGACCTGGAGGGTCCCGGCCTGCTTTGGGCATCCTATTATGGGCCAGGTGTGCCCTCCTCGGCCTGTGGAGCTGGAGATGATGGGGTCACAGAAAAGGGTTTGGATTGGCCAGACATTCCTGGAGTCACCTGGTTGGAGTCAAGCTGCTGGTCCTCCTCCCTCTGGGTGCCCAACAGCCCCTGGCTGACTCCTTGAGGAGAAGGGGAAGCTGCAGTGAGATTGAGCTGCGCCACACCCCTCCCGCATCGATACTGTTAGAGGTCAATTATGGTGTCAGTAATGGAGTTCAGCCCACGGAGCATTGCAGGACCAATGTTCTGGACCAAGATCTCCATGGCGTCCGCCACTCTGCCAGTGTTGACCTTGGTGCATCAGCATGCCTCAAACTGAAACCGGATGAACTCCTCCATCGTCCCTTGCAATCTGAGGAGTGCACCAGACATCCCTTCCTGATGTTCCCGTGATTGTTTTTGCAGCACCAGAGGCTCATCATCTGACTTGGACTCCTTGTCTCCAGCGGTCCTCTGAGTACTGGCGACCTTGGATGTCCACCTGCCTCCGCCTGCTGTGGACCAGATTGTGCGCTGTGCTCACCAGATTGTGATGCTGAGCCGGCTCTGCATCTAGGTCCTACCAAGGTGTGTGTCGCTGCGCTGGTGGAGCGTGTGGGTGAGCGCCGTGATGGGTCTTCTGCTTTGCTGTCCTCAGGATCCTCATCCAGGATGCTCTCGGCACTGCCGTAAGGGTCAAGCTGCCTGAGGGCGACTTGACAGATGTCCCTAGGAGAGAAAGTGTAGATAATTAGTGCTTGGAAGCTGCCTTACACACAGAACAGTGGACTCAGAGTAGCATTGACAGAGGGATCATCTGGTGCAGGATCCTCACCTGGATGCTTTCTGCCGACCTCACCATCACTCCAGGAACGGTCCACATCCTCTCCGGCCAGCTCCAACGCGCAATTCTCGCATGGAGTGAGGGCTTTGATGTCTGGCACTCCACCCATGGTCTGGGACCTCTCCCATTGATTGTGCGCGATCTGATTCTCCATAAAGACATACAGAGAGACTGTGAGCAAGGGGCATCCCAGGCCAAATAAGAATGATGCCAGGCGTGCGTGTTGTGCTGATTGGATGGGGTGAGGCAGCGTTTTCCAGAGGTAATGAGACCAGGTGGACATGTGAAGGTGTGTGCACGACAGTGAGTGATGATGTCCATTGAGCTAGCAGTGAGCGAGGTCCCTGTGAATGTATAATGGGCTTGTGGGTGTGTGAGTTGAGTGCGATGAAATGGTTGACTTACCCGGGCAGCACGGATGACATCTTGTGTGCAGCATTGGCATTGCCCATCGCTGCCACCGCCTCCCAAGCCAGAGCGGTGAGACTGAGCGGGGGTAGAGGACATCGCGATGGGCCTCCACGGTATCCTAAAAGCCTCCTAGGGATGCGACACTGAATTGGGGAGCTGGACTCCGCTTGACTGTTGGGGCCATAGCTTTTTTAAAAATTCATTTACAGGATGTGGGCTTCGCTGGCTGGGCCAGCATTTATTGCCCATCCCTAGGTGGTGGTGAGCTGCCTTGTTGAACCGCTGCAGTCCATGTGCTGTTTGGGAGGGAGTTCCAGGATTTTGACCCAGCGACAGTGAAGGAACGGCGATATATTTCCAAGTCAGGATGTTGAGTGACTTGGAGGGGAACTTCCAGGTGGTGGTGTTCCCATCTATCTGCTGCCCTTAACCTTCTAGATGGTAGTGGTCGCGGGTTTGGAAGGTGCTGTCGAAAGAGCCTTGGTGAGTTTCTGCAGAGCATCTTGTAGATGGTACACGCTACTGCTATTGGGCGTAGATGGTGGAGGGAGTGAATGTTTGTGGATGTCATGCCAATCAAGCGGGGCTGCTTTGACCTGGAAGGTATCCAGCTTCTTGAGTGTGTGGAAGCTGCCCTCATCCAGGCAAGTGGAGAGTTTTCCATCATACTCCTGACTTGTGCTTTGTAGATGGTGGACAGGCTTTGGGGAGTCAGGAGGTAAGTTACTCGCCACAGAATTCCTAGCCTCTGACCTGCTCTTTGTAGTCACAGTATTTATATGTCTAGTCTAGTTCAGTTTCTGGTCAATGGTACCCCCCAGGATGTTGATAGTGAGGGATTCAGTGATGGTAATACCATTGAACATCAAAGGGCGATGGTTACATTTTCTCTTGTTGGAGATGGTCATTGCCTGGCACTTGTGTGGTGCAAAAGTCACTTGCCACTTGGCAGCTCAAGCCTAGATTTTGCCCAGGTCTTGCTGCATTTGGACATGGACTGCTTCAGTATCTGAGGAGTAGCGAATGGCGCTGAACATTGTGCAATCATCAGCGAACATCCCCACTTCTGACCTTGTGATGGAAGGAAGGTCATTGATGAAGCAGCTGAAGATAATTGGGCCAAGGACACTACCCTGAGGAGCTCCTGCAGTGATGTTCTGGAGCTGAGATGACTGACCTCCAACAACCACAACCATCTTCCTTTGTGCTAGGTATGATTCCATCCAATGCAGAGCTTTCCCCCTGATTCCCGTTGACTCCAGTTTTGCTAGGGCTCCTTGATGCCACACTCGGTCAAATGTGGCCATGATGCCAAGGGCAGTCACTCTCACCTCACCTCGGGAATTCAGCTCTTTTGTCCATGTTTGAATCAAGGCTGTGATGAGGTCAGGAGCTGAGTAACCCTGTCGGAACCCAAACTGAGCATGAATGAGCAGGTTATTGCTAAGCAAGTGCTGCTTGATAGCACTATTGATGACCCCTTCCATTTCTTTCATGATGATCAAGAGTAGACTGATGGGCAGTAATTGGCTGGGTTGGATTTGTCCTGCTTTTTGTGTACAGGACATACCTGGGCAATTTTCCACACAGCCAGATAGATGCCAGTGTTGTAGCTGTACTGGAACAGCTTGGCTAGGGGCGCGGCAAGTTCTGGAGCACAAGTCTTCAGTCCTATTGCCGGAATATTTTCAGGGCACATAGCCTTTGCAGTATCCAGTGTCTTCAGTCGTTTCTATATATCACATGGAGTGAATTGAATTCACTGGAGCAGTCCTGGGCTGCATGCATTGAGAACTGTGCGCATGGCTGCAGTTTAAATATGGTGCCCGGATTGAGGAAGCAGCGATGTAACGGCATTGCAGGCAAATCAGAGGCCACCTGCCATCAAGGATGCGTGTTTCCTGTGACCACATAATTTATGAGGCGGGAAAAGGAGGACTAGGCGCAAAAACCCGCCTTTGCGTCTGGCGGGTGAAATGTTATTTTTCATGCACGCCACCTCACTTAGTGCAAATCCTGGACGATTCCACCCATAATTACTTCAGGGATATGTGGACATACACTCCTAGGTCCCTCTGTTCCTCTACACTCTTCCATATCCTATCATTTATTGTATATTTCCTCACCTTGTTTGCTCTTACCAAATATATCATCATGTACTTCTCTGGATTTTCCATTTCTCTGCCCACCTCTCCAGCCCATTGATATTTTCCTGCAGTCTACAGCTTTCTTCCCCACTACCAACCACATAGCCAATTTTCGTATCATCAGCAAATTTCTTAATAATACTCCCTATATAAAAGCAAGGGACCTAGTACTGAGCCCTGCGGAACCACAATGGAAACCACCTTCCAATCGCAGAAACATTCATCAACCACTTCTCATTGCTTCCTGCCACAAGCCATTTTTGGATTCCACTTGCCACTTTACCTTGGATCCCTATGGACTTTTACTTTTCTAACACATCTGCCATGTGGAATGTTGCCAGAAGTCTTGCTTAAATCCATGACTACATGAAACGTCTCATCCTCATCAACACTCCTTGTAGCCTCCGCAAAAAAATTCAATCATGTTAGTTGGACAGCACTTTTCCTTAACAAATCCGTGTTACCTGTCGTTGATTAATCCATGTCTTTCTTAATAAAGATTTATCCTGTGCCTCAGAATTTTCCAATAATTTTCCCACTATCAGATTAGGCTGGCTGGCCTGTAATTACTCAGTCAATGCCCATCTTTCATTTTAACATTGACAGTCCCCCACCACCACCCAGGGAGAATTGGAAAGTGATGGTCAGGGTCTCAGCTAGTTCCTACCTTACTTCTCTTCTAGCAGCCTGGAATAAAATTCATCCAGGCCATTCAGGTTTATCCAGTCACGCAGTTGCTAAATCCTTTGATATTTCCTCTCTCAGTCTGTTTATCCCAAGCAATGTTTCACACTCCTCCTCGTTAACTGCAACATCTGCATCATCCTCCTCTTTTGTGAAGACAGGTGCTTGATTTTATTGGGTAATATTATTTCGTGCCCTCTCTTAGCTTTCTTATTTTTAATTCCAATACTCCTGTGGGTTTTCTGCAGTTTTGAACTCTTGGCATTTGGTATCAGCTTCCCTTTTTTTCTCTTATCCTACTCTGAATGATCCTTGACATCCAGGGAGCTCAACTCGAGAATTGGAATTAAAACTAAAATTCAAAATTAAAATCTGCCAAATTTCAACTAATCTAATATTAAATGGGGTAGAATCATTGTAAAAGGTATAGAAGGCACAGTTTCCTTAAAATACAGTTGAGAGAATGTTTTCAGCAACTTATAGTAATTAACCTTGCATTAGTAAGGGCAGTAGGCTTGCGCCATTGACTCAACTGAGTAAAGATCAGCCATTTAATGTTAAATGGCTTTGTGAACTTTGAGGCAAACTTTGGAGTGCAATGTGCATGATTGCCAGCCTTGTAAGAACATAATAAATAGGAGCAGAAGGAGGCCATTTGCCCTGAAACCTGCTCCACCAGTCAATTAGATCATGGCAGATCTGATTGTGGCCTTAAGTCTACTTTGCTGCCTGACCCCAATAACCTTTGACTGTCTTGTCAACCAAAATTCTGTCTAACTCAGCCTTGAATACCTTCAATGACCCAGCCTCCGCTGCTCGATGGGAGAGAGAGTACTAAACACGAACGGTCCTCTGAGAGAAAAAATTCCTGCTCACCTCCATCTTGCATGGTGTTGTAAGGAAAAGCTGACTGATGACTCCTTGGGAGAGACGGTTTGCATGAAAGGCTTCAGGGACGGACCAAAGTGGTTACCGGGTGAAATAAGTGTGGTGACTGGACCTCTATCTTACCATGTGGAGGTGGTAGGCCGGATCATTCGTAAGCATGTGGACCATTTAAGGAAGAGAGAGATAAATCACCAAGATTTGGTTCCACCAGTGATCATGACCGGGTCTGCTTTTCCTGTTGAGAATACTCAACCCAGGACTGACACGTCTGATGTTCCTGTAAGAGTTGAGGATACAGAACTGCAAGTGCCCACCTAAGCACCTGATGTTCAGGCAACTCTGGAAAAGGAGGTTTCTGACAAAGAGTCTGAAGTTGTGGAGCTGCGATGTTCCACATGTACAAGGAAACCACCTGAAAGACTGAACTTGTAAATTCCTTACCCAGCATAAATATTGTATGTCTTGAAAAATATATACCTGTAAAAATAATATGTATAGCCATGTTAAAGGAGGAGGAATGCAGTAATTTTGGTTTTATTTAGTGTGTAAAGTACATTTAATACTTGTTTGGAGATATAACATGATCTGTAGTAACCAATAGGAGAGTAGCACGGGCTACCTCAGCAGGCAGTGTAGAGATAGAGTTGGAGTTGAAAGCACACATGCAGCTGCTGCTGAGTATATTGTACATAAACTTAAATTTTCCACCCAAGAAGTGTCTGCAGATTAACACTATCACTAATAGTACAACTCGCGACTATGCCAGTCATGTCCGGTTTTCTTGCTTCCCTGACTCCTGTCCGCCTTCCCCTCTAAATTCAGCATCATTAAGCTCAATCTCATCCTGAGACGGCGTTTCAACAATAGCTCCGCAGGTGTGACACGTGTTGTCGTGTGAGGTGTAGCCCTGTAATGAAAAAGAAGGCGTGCTAGCTTGGTTGCCAAGGAAATGCATGTTACCTTTTTCATCCCTGTCTTGAACGTTTCAACCACCCTTTCGGCCAGTCCATTTGAGGAAGGGTGGCACGGTGCAGTTTTCACGAGTGAGACCGTTGAGGCTGATAAACCGTTGAAACTCAGCACTAGTAAATGCTGTGCCATTATCGGAAACGACTACTTCTGGTATCCATGAATGGCAAAACTCTGACGTAGTTTCTCAATTGTAGCGGCTGATGTTGGTGACTTCACCTCATATACGTTCAACCATTTTGAATGGGCATCGACAATGAGCAGAAACATTGTTCCCAGGAAAGGTCCAATATAGTCAATGTGTAACCGTACCCAGGGCCTACCTGGCCACTCCCATGAGTGTAATAGAGCTGTCACTGGCAACTTTTACAGTTGTTGACATTGCACGCAGTGCTTTACTAAACTCTCTATTTCGCCATCCATCCCAGGTCATCATAGATAGCTCTGTGCTATGGTCTTCATTCGGGGAATTCCTGGATGGGCACTGTGTAGTTAAAAGTGGCTCCCTTACCTTTGGAGGAACTATCACTCATGCTCCCCACAATAGGATGCCATCCTGGCTGCTTATTTCACGTCTTCTGTTGGAGAACGGTTTCATTTCATCAGATGTGGGCTCCTGATACCAACCATGTAGCGCTTGTTCTCGTACTTGAGATAGAACTGGGTCCCAACTGGTCCAGTCTCTGATCTGACGAGCATATACCAGCGAAGAATCTAAGAAATTTAACAATAAAACAAGTTCCTGTGGAACTGGGGCATGTTCATCATTTTCTTGTAAAGGCAAATGACTAAGGGTGTCAGAGTTGATGATTTAATTGGCAGGCCTATGAATGAAAGTGTATTCGTATGCTGCCTGAATTAAGGCCCATCGTTGTATTCTTGCTGAGGCTATGGGTGGTATAGCCTTGTCCTCACTAAACAGTCCTAGCAATGGTTTGTGGTCTGAAATGATTGTAAAATGACAGCCGTGTACGTTCTGGTGAAATTTCTTGACATCAAAGATAAAGAGCAGCCCTTCTTTTTCTATCTATGAATATCCCTTTTCCGCTGTGGTGAGCGGCCTTGACACGTAACCTATTGGCCGTTCCGTGCCGTCATCCATCCGATGAGAGAGCACTGCTCCCACTCCGTAGGGAGATGCGTCACATGTCCGACCAATTCTTTCATTTGGTCATAATGCGCTAATAGATTGGATGAGCGCAACAATCGCTTCACCTTTATGAAAGCTTCTTTCTGGGGCACCTCCCAGGTCCAATGTTGGTTCTTTTTGAGTAGAGAATGTAAGGGGGTCAGCACTGTAAACAAGCTGAGCAAGAATCGTCCGTAAAAGCTGATCGTTCCTAAGAATGATTTGAGCTGAGGCGTTCTTTGGCACAGGTGCCTCTCATGGCTCTCACTTTCTTCTCAATCAGGTGGAGGCCCTGTGAATCTACCTGGTGACCCAAACAGATTACCTCCCTCGCTTGGAACGTGTGCTTTTCTTTTTTCTAGTGCAGACTTTAATCTTGGCCTTCTTTTTGACTTCACTATTGGCCTGGCTTCTCTCAAATGCAAGCTCAACTTGTCTGAGTTGAGTGGTTGAGTCTCCCAAAATTCCAATATCTGTCTGCTTCTTGGAAAATTCTGCGACTTTTGCTTCCAAATCCTCTTTGGCTTCATTTAGCTGATACTTAAGCTCTTACCTCTCTTTTTTGTATTTTTTGCTGCCTCCTTGAAAATTGAGCATTGTTGTGTCTTCTCTGCCAATTCATTCTTCAGTTTGTTCAGAGAGGTGCTAAATTCTTTCTGTTTCTCTTCATACTTTTCCAGAGGTGCAAACTTTGACCTGAGAGAATCCTATATTGTGTGAAGGTCTTTCAACAGGTTTTCTTTTTCCCTGCGAAGGTTGCTCACCTCGTCTCGAACTATGTCATCAAGTAGGGTCTCTTCGAGTATCTTCTGCTGTTCTTCCAGGTTTTGGCTTAAGACAGTCTGTGTTTCTTCAGGTTTTTGAGTCCTTACACACTCCTTTTTCAGAACAGGAATGCTTCCAGCTTCCTTTTTGAATCCCAGTGGCCAATCAAGGTTGATTTCCCTTAGTCAATTTCACCCTAGGAGGCTTGGTCCTCTGCCTCTCAATACCAACGCTGGCAGCTTTGCCGATTGGCTTCCATAATGGACAGTTACTTTGTTTATGCCTTTTACGTGAATGTCTTCACCTGTATATGTTTTTAGCTTGGCCGCTGTTCATTCCAAACTTAACTGATGTTCACCATTACTCAAATATCTGAAAGTATGTTCCTGTCAGGAAGGTATAATAATTTTCATAATGTTATTGGAATTTATTATAAAGTAGAGTAATGGTGGGATCTGTGTGTGTGTGTGTGTGTGTGTGTGTGTGTGTGTGACTTAATTGAATTAAAAGCAGCTGGTCTGGAGGCTTTGAGTAACAGAATATAAGGTAGGTTTGAAATGTTCGATAGGTAAACATAGGTGTAATGGGAACATTTGTTTCCTGCTTCTTGGCAGAATCTGCTTTTTTGCACCACTTTTGGCTGAAGTTTCGCACTTGATATGGAGGACGGCACCGTTTTGCGCACCCTGCATTGCATTTGAATCTCTTACTGCACTTTCCATGGCCAGCGCTATCTCTAGCGCCTTCCTGAAATCCAGATTCACTTCGGACAATGATCTTTTCTGAATAGTATCCTCTTTCACACCACACACTAAACAATCTCTGAGAATGTCATTCAGAGTTGTACTGAACTTACAATGCTCCATTAACTGCTATAACTTTGCCATGTAGCATGCAATTGCCTCACCCGGGGCTCTATTTTATGAATTAAACCTGAACCTTTGCATCGTGACTGAGGGCTTAGGTTGAAAATGACCCTTCATGAGGTCCACCAATCCATCGAAATTCTTCGAATCTGGGGCACTGGGTGCCAAACTTCAAATCAGACTGTAGGTTTTGCTCCCACAAGTACTTATGAGGTTGCTCGCCTCTTCTCTTTTCTACGGGAGAAATTATTTTGCTCAGAAGGTTGTGAATCTTTGGAATTCTGTACCCCAGAGGGCCATGGAAGCTCAGTCATTGAGTATGTTTAAGGTAGAGATTGACAGATTTCTGATTAACAATAATGTAAAGAGTTATGGGAATAGTGTGGGTAAAAAGCATTGAAGTGATCATATTGAATGGTTTTCCAGGCTCAATGGGCTGAATGGCCTTCTCCTGTTCCTATGTTCTTAAGTTCTTATGTCCTCTGGAAAATCGCGCAGGTCAAACAAACACCGAAGGGTAGACACATGTACTGATGCATCGCTTTGTGGGTGTTTATGGTCACAAACTCTCTGGAGGTAACATACAGTGCCAGTTGCTGATACACGTGACTCATATCTAGTTTAGTATAAGTTGTTCCCCCTGCTAATTTAGCACAGAGATCCTCAATCTTGGGGATAGGCTACTCGTCCAACTTAGCAGCTTTATTTACTGCTCAATTAATTCATTCGAGTGAAGAATGGCTTCAATTCTTCAGGGACCGTTTCCTTGCAACATCCGTTCAACAGCTCCGGATGATCTGATCTAGTTTTAACCCAGGGACTATAGATGCTGCCCAATCTGAGAATTGAACCGGCTGTATGACCCCCTGCCTCACTAAACAGTTCAATTTGGTATCAACCTTCTCCCTCAGAGCATATGGCACTGGCCTTGCTTTAAAGAAACAAGGAGTTGCTATTGAGTTAACGTAGATCTTAGCTTGTAGGCCTTTGATTCTCCCGAGTTCGTCTCAAAAAACCTTGTCGTATTTCTTTAGCAACTCTGGCAGTCCTCCTGCTTGGAGCTGGAAAATTTCATACTAATTTACTTTGATTTCTTTCAAACAATCACGACCTAGAAGGCTTGGTCCTTCACCTTCTACTACCATCATTGGGCGTTGTGCTATTTGACGCTGATAATAAACAGGTACAGTGGTGATATCCTCCACTTGGATAGCTTCGCCAGTATAAGTTTTCAATTTGGCTGAAATCTGCTCCAAATTCAATTGTTGAGTACCCTTGTTTAAATATTTGAAGGTGTGCTCTCCCATTATGATGGTTGAAGCACCAGTATCCACTTCCGTCATGAAAGGTTTTCTATTTACCTGCAGAGTAACAGTGATCAGCTCTGTCTTCCCTACTTTTACATTAAATAGAGAGTAAACATCAGAATTAGTGGTTTCTGGTTCTTCCACATTGTGTACTTCGATCAGCTTAGTTTGCTGCCTGGGAGTCTGTCTCAATCTTGCTTTACAATGCTTCAGTACGGCAAAAGTAGCACTCCACCTCTTTAAAATGGCACGTTTCAGGAGTATGATTGCTTCCACATCGGTAACAATTCATTTTCAGATTTACTGCTGAGCTGTTTCCTGTATTTATTTTAAATTTTCGGGTAATGGGGACAGTCTTCCGCGTCGCACCGGAGTCCCAGCTTTTCACGCCACACCCGGCTGGTCTGTTCCCGACCCAACTGGAAAACGGCATCATTTTATGCAACTTGTATAACCTGCGCATCCCATTTGGCGCTTTCCTGTGCGAGCGCTAGTTCCAATGCTTTCTTAAAATTGAGGTTAACTTCAGCTAATAATCGTCATTGAATGGCATCATCTTGCACGCCGTAGACCAGACGATCCCTGCGCATATCACTTAGGGTCTCCCCGAAATCATAGTGTTCAGTCAGTTGTTCAATTTCGCCACGTATGTAGCAATGGTCTCCCCCAGGGCTCTCACCCTCAAATTAAACCTGGACCTCTGCATGGTGACTGAGGGTTTCGGTTGAAAGTGTCCCTTAATTAGGTTGACCAATTCACCGAAGGTCTTCAAATTGGGGGCTTCGGGGCTGCAAACTTCGGATTAAATTAAGGGTTTTACTCCCGCAAATGCTTAGGAGAATTGCTCTCCTCTTTCCCTTCCCCATTATTTAATTTGTCTGGCGTTCTACATATTGACACCAATCCTCTGTGGATGGTTCAGAGGGGTTGATCCTGCCAAAATGTGGCATATCTGGTGAGTATATCTAACTTTTCTTTTGGTTAAACAAGATACTCACAGTCACTGGGTGAGGGACAACACCAGACCCGATTTATCCTCGTCGCCAGTTTGTTATGGACTTGATTTTCCAGATAGGTTTCTCATCAGAAACATTGAACTTTATTTACAGAGTGCAGCAGCAGATACATGCCTCCATCAAGCTCCACAACTAGAAGAAGAACCCCATTCTAAGGTTCCCCGCACTTAGAACTGATTAGTTCACACTGTCACGTGATACTACATAACACAATGGGCAGAATTTTATGTCCGAGATGTGCACCTGACCTGATCGGGCATAACATCACGCGAGAAGACATTGGGTGAGCGTCCCAATGTTATCATGCTCTCACACGATACTTCGTTCAGCGGTCGCGCACAAAAGTCAGAAACACGCCCACTGACAATCAAGAAGGCAATTAAGCCCATTAATGGTGCAATTGTCTCTCATCTTTTTGTGGCCCGTCCAACCTTATGGTTGGTGGATGGACGGAGGTGGCCTTTGCATTTATCATCAAACCTCATCCAAAGGTGGGATGAAATTTCCATTATGAAATAAAATTAAAATAAATACTTGTGGACAGCAATTTTATCAGCAATAGTTTCAGATGCTTGATTGTGATGCATGGAAATTTTTTTGCAGCTTTTGAAATCTTTATTTGATCATTTTCAGGTCGACAACTTCCTGAGGCAGCTGCCTGCCTTCAGGGAGCTTTCTCGTAGCGCTCACCTGCGCCCGTGGTGACGTCATCACCCGCCCTCTTCCCACCCCCACAGTGCTGAGCTTTTCAGCACACGTTTCACGCTGCCTAGCCGTTAATGGGTCAGCTAGCGTGAAATTGCGGTCAGGGAACGAGTACGGTTGGGGTCCAGTTTCCCAACCGCTCCCTGGCTCGCCGATCGCGCACACCTGCCTGCTAAAGGTAATATTCAGACCAATAAGTCTTAAAGCTACAGTCACTATATTCATTAAAGCTACAGTTACTATAGTGACCTAATACCAAACAGTGGGAATAGGCTTCCCTCCAGTCTGAAAAACAACTATTTACTACCACTAATCTCTGCTTCCTGTCAATTAGTGTACACACTGCCATTTCATCTCATTTCATTTTGCTCACAAGTTTATTATTCAGAACTCTGGGAACACCTTTTGAAAGTCAATCATATTACCCTTATCAGCCATTACCTCATCAAAGAACTCAATCAAGTTAGACAAACATGATTTATCTTTAATAAGTCTGTGCTGGTATTCATTTAATACTCTACACTTTACCAAATGGACTCTAAAAGTCAGCATCGGCTGACGTGTCATTGCTGGGTTTATCCCACTGGCCTTTTGTGAACTGGGGTATGATATTTGCAACCCGCCATTCCAACTACTTCACCTCGGCTACCTCAGAGGGCAGTTTTAAGAGTCAATCATGTTAATGTGGGAGTGGAGTCAGATATAGATCAGCCTGGATAAGGGCAGCAGTCACTTTCTCCCCAAGTGACATGAAAGAACCAATTGGTCTTTCATGACAATCCAATATTGTCAGCAGGGTGACCAACTCTTATGAAATAAGTGACACTTCAACAATGAGACTGGGAAGTGGGAGGGAGTACAATTTGCTGGTGACCCATTGAATAAGATGGCGTTGGCGAGTCTAAGAGCGGGGCTGCAGGGCTGGGGTAGTTGGAGGGGAGGAAGGTGTTGTGGCGTTGTGGATATGGGTGTTTCTGGTGACCTTAAGAGCAGAGGCAACGAGTTGGTTGGGGGCAGGGGTGGCATTAAAGCAACAAAAACTTACAACTTATCTTGTGGAGTCACAACATTATCATCTCTCTGTCGGTCACTTCACAGACTTGCAGTTCTGCTCAAATCACTCAACTGACACTCCCAAACTCAGTCACCACTGGTTGTCCCAGAAATAATGTACAAAAGGCATCCTTTAAGGGATGCAGGACAAACAGTGAATATAAGGGGCAATCCCTTAAAATACAGGGCAGTTGGTTACCCTGATTATCAGGGTCTCTTTCACTCCTGCCAGTTGTAAAATGGACAGTTTTATTGAAACCTAATTGCTCACCTTTCAATTCTCACCTCAAGGAAGCAGGGAATCCGGACTCCTTTTTCCATGACAAAAATATGTTCAGGTTGATCACTGAACTGTTCGCTGCTGGATCAGAAACCACGTCCACCACCCTTTGCTGGGGTCTGCTCCTCATCATGAAATACCCAGAGATTCAGAGTAAGTACTCAAGAAATTTCTCTTCACTTATTTATTCAAGCACTTACTTCTGAGTCGAGAAGGAAAATTATAGAGAACAGAAACATTGGTGGATTTTAACTTCCGATAGGGTGGGTAAGACAAGGGAATGGGACAAGAGGGCAAGGGGAGAGGTGAGCAGATGTTTGGTGCCGAATCAGTCAATGACCCTCTGGAAACAGGCATCTGGAGGCCACCCAGGGTAGGTTTGGTGGTGACTCAGAGCAGTCACCAGTGGGAACATTTCACATGAATGAAAGGCCACATGCAGCAGATTGTACCCTCCCTCTCCAGAATATAAAGCCCCTCACTGCTCTCCTGATTATTCCTCGCTCTCCCTGTTCCACTTCTCCTCACTATCTGTTCTCTGATCGCCTCACTCTGCATACTCCCTCTCTCAATTACCCTCCTGATGATCTCCCTTTCTCCTGATTACCCCCCATAGGCCCCTTGATATTCATAACGTTTCCCAATTGGGCCCCTCTCCTGCTTGCCCTACTCCATGTTCACAGCCCCCTCTCCAATGCCTTACATCTTCTGTGTGTTCCCTCTCCCAATCTCTCCCTCTTCTTTTCCCCCATCTCCTGGTATTGCCACAACCAAACTCCTCTTCCCCTTCCCACCCCTTTCATTCCATAATACGCTGGTCCATTTCTCAGTCACCTCTTCCCATGGCACCTTACCATGCAAACTCAGGAGATGTAACAGCTGCCCTTTTACCTCCTCTCTGCTCACTATCCAAGGCCCCAAACACTCCTTCCAGGTGAAGCAGTGCTTTACTTGTATTTCTTTCAATCCAGTCTATTGTATTCGCTCCTCACGATGTGGACTCCTCTACACCACAGAGTTGGAGACCAGATGCAGACTGAGTAATCACTTTGTGGAACACCTCCTCTGAGTCTGGAAGCACGACCCCAAGCTTCCAGGGGCCTGTCACTTTAAATCCTCACCTTTATCTCACACTGACTTTTCGGTCTGCTGCACTGTTCCAGTGAGGCTAACACTTCATCTTTCAATTAGGAACTTTATGGCCTTAATTCTGGATTCAACAATAAGTTCAACAATTTCAAATCATAAACCCTGTCTCCCATTTTGTTTCCTTCTCCTCACTTGTTTCGTTTTTCTTTTCTTTCAGTCAGTAGCATCACTGCTCTATGCACATCTTCTGTTTCTTTTCTTGCCACACCACCATGCCCTTGGCCTCGGAAGACTAACTCTTCTGTCTTTCAATCTCTCCTGTCTTCCACCCTATCACAGACCCTACCTTTTTGCCAATGTCCCAGCCACCCCTTGCTCAAAATTTATTACATCTCCAATTTTTCCAAAGTCACAGACCTGGAAATGTTAACACTGTTTCTCTCTCAACACAAATGCTGCCTGTCCTGCTAAGCTTTTTCCAGTATTTTCTGTTTTTATATCAGATTTCCAGTATCTGCAGTATTATCCTTTTCAATTTCCTGGTAATGACTGTTCTGCACCACCACTGACGTTGAATTTTGCACATCCTTTATCTGAAGACGGGTCAGGCTCCCTCAAAAGGGGTCAACTGAAATTATCAAGATCTATAGATTTTTAGGTTGGGTAGGGGCATTGATGGATATGGAGCAAAGATGGGTGAGTGAAGATGAGATGCGGATTAGCCTTGATCTAATTTAATGCAGGGACAAGCTAGAAGGGCTGAATGATCTCTTCCTGTTCCTATGTTCCAAGGGAAGGGACCAGACTCTGAGCTAAAGAGTATCTCACTTTTTTTTGCTATCTGACACCCAACATTACTGGTTTGCCTTTTAGAGAGAGTGCAGGAAGAAATTGATCGGGAGATTGGAACCGAGCGTCCCCCCAGAATGGAAGATCAGCAAAGGTTACCCTACACCAATGCTGTGATATATGAGGTCATGAGGTTTGCCAATGTCGCTACAATGATTACTCGTGAAAATAATGCTGACACACACCTCAAGGGGTATTTTATTCCCAAGGTAAAACTGCAGATGGTGAGAGTTGAAAGGTTGGATGATTGTGCCTCTCAGCAATTATGGGGTTTCCAGTTACATAGGGCGGGATTTTCCCGGCATTGTACTAAGTGCGGGAGCGGGCGTCGATACTGGAGTTTTTCCCATCAGCTGCAATGGTGGGTTTTTGTGCCGTCATTAATTATGATGCACAGGAAACACGCCGGATCACTGGTGGTCTGTTAAATGTCAAAGGGAGATGGTTAGGTTTTCTCTTGTTGGAGATGGTCATTGCCTGGCATTTGTGTGGCATGAATGTTACTTGCCAAATTTGAATGTTGTCCAGGTCCTGCTGCATGCTGGCTTCATTATCTGAGTAGATGTGAATGGAACTGCAATTGGATGCCAATAAAATACAAATTTAGATAATGTTCCAAAATTTGGAAATAATTAGTTGGCAAAATAAGTTGTGGCTAGCACTGTTCCCTTCACCTTTGGTAGTTTGTATACTGTCCAGACTAATGGAAGAACAAATCTTGACTCCTTGCACAGTGAGTGAGTGCAAGTGAAATGAGTTTTGGATGTTTTAACTCAGTTTCCAACAGACCGTAGCTAAGACTGATAACAGCTGCAATATCTCACCTCCAGAGTGCAGATGAGATTCAATCAAACATTATGATTAATAATCACTGATTTCTGATGAACCCAAAATAAAACTTTGAAAGGCCTACCATTAAGGTATATCCTAGGTTAGAGCAAAGAGATGTAAAATCACCAGATTATCAGCAGTGAATGTGTAATTACATAAATTACATGTAAGACGTAATAGGCTATTCAACCATTTGAATCACGGCCAACCATGTCTTGCATAGCAACAGAAATGTACTGTATACTAACTCTTGCCTGTTACCTGTAATGTATATTATTGTCTTTTTTTTGGTATGTTATACTTTTGTAGTCATCACTGTGAAGAATGACATTGTTGAAAACTGGATTACTGTTCTACTTCTCGCACCAAGTGGCAATCACTCCCACGTCAAGATTATGTTGAAGCTACCGAGGACTTCCCATTGCCTTCTGTCCCAACAAATATTCACAAACCCAACTTCAACAAAACACCCTTGGGCCTTGCAGACCTCTCCATCCACCCCCTGTATTCCTTGATCCCATCGTGCTTCTGGTGCCTGTCTGTTTGTTAGCCCCTGAACATTTTGAAGTGGATATGCCTATGGCCCATGTGCACCTCACCCACCTCCATCTTGAGTCCTCTTACACTGTTCAACATATGCCACACACTCACCCTCCCCGAGTCTGAGTGCAACCTTCCCTACTCGTAACCCCCAGTATAGGCCTAGCCCTGCAGCCCCTTATGCTGCCTGAGGCCTGCTGCCTCCCCTCCCCAGTGGAACCCAGCCACCCCTGCATTACCTTGGTTTGGTAGGTAGAGACATGCAGATTCCAACCCCTGAATGCAATGCGGTGTTCCCTGCAAAAGCCTGGCACTGAATGTCGCGAGTGCTGCACGATGTACGGCGGGCGAACTAAGCTCGAAGTGACGAGTGAAGCACAGGTCGCCAGGTGCATGTCACTTACGTGTCCTTGTGAAACACATCGCTCTAATTGCACGCCTGATTGCACATGGCCTGATGATCCAGCGTGTGGGGATGATTCCGGTGAGCAGGGCTTATAATGAGATGGAAATGTATTAAAATAACGTTCCAGACATGCCGCGGCAGGAAACGCCATTGACAGGTGGAGCGCACGATGACGTAAATTGCAATCTCGCAGTACTTTCCGCTCCCGCCCACCGCAAATGGAGGCGGAAAATTGCAGCCAATGTCTTTTCATACGGCTGTTAAAAAACTTCAGTTATGAGGGTAAAATTGGTAAAGGTTTTGGCATCATCAAAATGACTTTTTTTATATTCGTTCATGGGATGTGGGCATCGTTGGCTAGGCCAGCATTTATTGACCATCCATAATTGCCCTTGAACTGGGTGGCCTGCTCAGCCATTGCAGAGGGCAGTTAAGGGTCAACCACATTGTTGTAGGTCTGGAGTCACATGTAGGGCAGACCAGGTAAGGACAGCAGATTTCCTTCCCTAAAGGGGCAGTAGTGAACCAGATAGGTTTTTACAACAATCGACAATGGTTTCATGGTCATCATCAGACTTTGAATTCCAGATTTTTATAGAATTCAAATTCCACCATCTGCCATGGCAGGATTCGAACCCAGGTCCCCAGAGCGTTTCTCTGGGTCTCTGGATTATCAGCCCAATGACAATACCACAACGTCACCCCTCCCCCCATATCATCTGTCCACATGATACTAAAACACTCACATCAAAATGCAATTCCTGTCTACAAAACCTTACCTTTTGTTACATTTTTTAGGGCACATCTCAACTTAATTCTCTGACGGTGGTCACATGCTAATTGCACATTTAGAGTGCTATAGCCCTGCTGATTATAAATGTACACAGCTGGCCTACTGGAGGCCTCATGGTGACATGTGTGTAGCCTATCATTCCCCGAACCCTGGGTAAACCTGTCATTGCCGCGAACCCTCTGGCCCATTGAAATTGATTGTGGTAGTCCATGGAGAATGCAATAAACTGACCTGCCCTTCAGAACATTGCATTCACAAAAGCCCTTATGCAGTGATGGGCATCGGGCTGCATTATTCCACTGATGTCTCCACATACAGCAAGGATCCAATTGCAAAAGATTCAGCGCCAGAGCGGAAAATGGCACTGGATGACCTCCCCGCGCTTTTGGAAGTGATGTCCCAGCCGGCATTTCACATAGAGAGGTTACTTTGGATCTTGACAGGCTGAGGCTCCTATGGCGCTGTGTCTCAGACATTTGAAGGTAACTTATTCTCACCCTCTACACCCAACTGGGAGGATAGACGTTCTTCCATGCCTCCAAGGTTGCAGTATCCCGTCCTCAGTGGCCCCTTGCTCCTGTGGACACCCTCACATACCTTCAGTGACTCCTGACCCTGACCATCTGGCCTTCACCCTCCCCTTCTCAATCTCCTCCTTCTCCTCTCTGCCTCAGTGGAGGATGCTTTTCCCATGGAGACCGCTACCCTCATGTTGATCACAGCATAAAGGCTGCAATGCAGATGAGGCACTAGGAGCACACGTCTACACTCAACATTCAGATTGAAACACCTATAGATGACACTGAATATACGCCCTCCAAGAATAACTACACACAATTCACAGCAGGCTGGAATGCAGAAGTCAAACACTGAATCCAACTGCAGTTTTTAAACACACCCAGGCATACAACCATGGAGAAAAATGAGTTTCCCACCTGGCAGTTTTCTCACACTCTAAATGTCCCCTCAGCATGCATTGCTGCAGTTGAGTGAATGGCTAAAGAGCCCAAGTATCTATTAATGGACAATTTGAATATGGTGGGCAAGCTCCCAATTCCTAGAGAGGATTGTTTCTTCCAGCATGATGACGTTGGGAACGCAGGCAGAGAGAGACAGGCAGAGGCCAAGAGAGATAGAGAGCGTGAGTGAGACACAGGTAGAGACAGAGAGAGAAATCTAGAGAGGGATACATGGATGCGAAAGACATAAAACTCTTGTGGGTGTAGAATGATGCTGCTGTTTCTCAGTATGAATGAAGTTAAAATCCCACACACGAGGAGATAATCAGCAAAGTTCATCAGCAGAAAACAGCAACTTTTGGGAGAATGTTATAAATGGTTTGAAAATGTTTCCGATCCACCACAGTGAGAAGATTAAATGGCTTGGTTCCAGGACAGGAATTAAACCACATGCTACCTGCTGCTGATCTAGTTTGTTATTCTTTTACAGAAAAGTCACATCATAGTTGTGCTTTTGTCAGTGCTGCGGGATAAAACTCAATGGGAGAAGCCGGATGAATTCAACCCGTCCCACTTTCTGAACTCTGAGGGGAGACTTGTTAAGAGAGAGGCTTTCCTGCCTTTCGGTGCAGGTAATAAACAACTCAGGAAACGTGTTAAAGTTCTTATTGCTGAGAGATACAATTGACTGCCTGGGCCAACACCTCTAGTGTCACTCATAGTAGGCTTATTACATCTGCGGCTCCTGTATCTCCTGCCATGCCTGACGATGGGGCAGAGTCTAACTCAACAATTACCTGAGCTGAGGACTCAAATGTCTCCCTTCTGTGTTGTCCTCTTGCCTGACATCCATGTACATGGGGCTACCAGGAGCTAAAATTACCACCCTGGGAGGAAGAATAGAAAAGCAGAATATTATTTTAATGGAGAGACTGCAGAACTCTACAGAACAGAAAGATCTGGGCGTCCTGGTACATGAATCACAAAATGTTAGTATGCAGGTGATTCAGAAGGCAAATGGAATGTTGGTGTTTATTGTAACGGGAATGGAATATAAAAGTGGGGAAGCATTGATACAGCTGTAGGACTTTAAGGAAAGCACACCTCGAGTACTGTGTATAGTGCTGGTCTCCTTACTTAGGAAAGGAAATAATTGCATTATAAACAGTTCAGAGAAGGTTCACTCAACTGATTCCTGGGTTGAAGGGCTTATCGTATAAGGAAAGGTTGAATAGGTTGGGCCTATACCGACTGTTGTTTAGACAAATGAGAAGTGGACAAATGAGAAGTGATCTTATTGAAACACATAGGATTCTGAGGGGGCTTGACAGGGTGTTGCTGAGAGGACGTTTCCCCTTATGGGGGAGTCTAGAAATAGAGGACACAGTTTAAAAATAAGGGGTCTCCCATTTATGACAGAAATAAGGTGAATTTTTCTCTCCCAGATGCTAGTTAGTCTTTGGAATTCTCTTCCACAGACAGCAGGAGAGGCTGGGTCATTGAATATATTCAAGGTTGAGCTCACCAGATTTTTGATTGACAAGGGAGTCAAGGGTTATGGGGGGCAGACAGGAAAGTGGAGTTGAGACCACAACCAGATCAGCCATGATCTTACTGAATGGTGGAGCAGGCTTGAAGGGCTGAATGGCCTCCTCCTGGGAAGGGAAGGTGCTGTTCGATATGATCTGCCAGTCATTGCGACACATGGCCTACATACCTGGCATCACACCGACACTAAAATTCAAATCAACACATACTCATTTGTGATAGACAGAATTACTTTCTGGTTTGATGGCAACATCCTGTAAGTGGAGAAAGCCACTCGTGTTGCTACAGCACAGTAACAGTGTGCAATGGCTAGCTGCTCAAACTTTTCAGACACCTTACCCTGTCCCCTGCAACCACTCAAACTGACCCTTCACCCGCCACAGATGGACCCTCACCCCCCCCACCCCCCACCATATCACATCCTACTGCCCCCTCAAACATCAACTGTACCCTCCCAGCATGACTACCCTCAGTTAGCCCCCCAAGATTCCCCCATTGATACCACAGACCCCCTCCCTCTGAATACCACCCATCACTGTCCCCTCCTTTCTCACCCCTCGCTAGCCCTTGCTTTCCCATGGTCCCTGTACTGCTCCCCTGTCCCTTCAACCCCACCACTCCCTGCAAGGCTCCCTGGTTTGACTTCCTCCCACTCCCGGCATTCCCACCCCCCTCTCTGCTACCTCTTCCCCACCACCTCCATGTTTCAGCACCCCACCCCACGTGATTGGCACGCACTTTCCACCAAGTGAAGCAGCCTGCGCCTTCCCGGTAAGTGCGATCGTGTTCTGGACAGGAGTAAACTCCCGCTGGCCAAGCAGATAATATGCCGGCCGGGACAGTATTTCGGTAAGATGCCTTTAGCCTCAATAGCGACCTGCCATTAACCACCATGACGACCAGGACCGCAGTTTCCCGCCAGCGTTTACTGCCATCGGGAGCCCAATTTGCATCATCCCAACGTGTTCTCCGTCCCTGCCAGCCACAAACCCAGCTGCTGGTGGGGAAAAAAATTCCCCCCAGAATGTCCAACGTTAGATATGATTCCATCATTTGGCAACACTTGCTAAACAATCCTGACTGTGCTAAGAATTACACTGAAGACCAATTAAAGTTTGTCAGTCAGGCTCGCATGCTAGAAGCCACATTTATTCACACACACAGAGCCCTGGGCTTTGCAGTCAGAAGGAACACACCTGTGTATTATGCCTTTTCTAACTAAACAAAAGCTTGGGGAACCGCCATTCCCTGGTTCATTTCCCATGCCTTGACCAATCAGTCGATTTGCCTGGTTTGAATTTGAAAAGCTTGTTAACAGTTAACTGTTTTCGGTTACATTCTCCATGCCAACATCACTAGCAATCAAAGTCCACTTGCCAACCAATCAGCACTCTCTTCTCATGCAGTATAAATTCTTGTTTTCCTTTACTGACCTGATGGGTGCAAGATGAAAATCTTCGACTGCATGTCTCTTTTTTCAGCAATACTCAAGTTCTGTTCTACCAAATGACTAAAAGGAGCTATTAAGACAGGTGACCGACAGCTTGAACAGAGATGTAGATTTTAGGGAGTGTCTTAAAGGTGGGAAGAGAGAGATAGAGAGGCTTAGTGAGTGAATGTCTAATTGAAGAAAATTCTGGCTCATTCAGAGCGATGACAGAGAGGCACTAGAGGGGCCATGGGAGGCAGTGCTGAAATATCGCCTGAGCGTTTTCAGTGGACAGGTGGGATCTGATGAATGTTGGACAATATCTATGAGGGGAAATAAGAGAAATAGTGGGGGAGGTGGAGGGCAAGGAGAGATCCTCACAGGAGAACTCTGAGGACATAATATAAGAAATAGGAGCAGGAATAGATGACACAGCCCCAGGAGCCTGCTCCACCATTCAATATGATCATGCGTGATCTTCGGCGTCAACCCCACTTTCCTGCCTGCTCCTTATATCGCTAGTTTTCCTGAGAGACTATCTGTCCATCCCAGCCTTAAATATAGTCAACGATGGAGCATCCACAACCTTCTGCAGGAGGGATAAAACCAGAAGTTATGATAACACTCTGGCATCATCTGTGGAGAGAGAACAGAGTTAACGTTTTAAGTCCGATACTCTCCTTCAGAACCATTGAGAACAGAAGTCCAAAGATTCACAACCCTTTGAGTGAAAAAATTTCTCCTCATCTCAGTCCCAAGTGATCTTCCCTTTACCCTGACATTGTGCCCCCGTGTCCTAGGTTCCCCAACCAGGGGAAACAACTTCTCAATGTCCCCCATCTCAAGCCCCTTCAGAATATTTTATGTTTTAATGAGATCACCCCTCATTTTTCTAAACTCCAGTGAATATCAATGCGATTTCCTCAGATTCTCATCATAGGACAAGCCTCTCATCCCGGGGACCAGTCTAGTGAACCTTCACTGTACCACTTTCAATGCAAGCATATCCTTCCTTAAATATGGAGACCAAAACTGCACACAGTATTCCAGGTGAGGTCTCATCAAATCCCTGTACAATTATAGCAAGTCTTATTTATTCCTGTACTCCAATTCCCTTGAAATACAGGTCAACCTGCCATTTGCCTTCCTCATTGCTTCCTGTACCTGCTTGTTGACTTCCTTGTCCAAACACACCCAAGTCCCACTGAACATCAACATTTACATGTTTTGTATCTTTTTAAAAATATTTTGCTTTTCTACTCTTACAGCCAAAGTGAATAGCTTCACACATTATATACCCTGTCTGCCACCTTGTTGCCCACTCTCTTAACCTGTCTAGATCTCTTTGCAGCCACTTTGTGCTCTCCTTACAGCTTGCATTTTCAACTAGTTTTGCATCATTAGCAAACATTACTCTCTATCCCTTTATCTAAGTCATTAACATATATTGTAAATAACTTAGGCCCCAGCACTGAGAACCAGGTTTGAATCATACTTTGTACACAAGGTGGTGGTGAGTTGCCTTCTTGAATACCCACATTGCTGTTAGGGAGTTCCAGATTTTTGACCCAATGACAGTGAAGGAATGGCGATATAGTTCCAAGTCAGGACAGTGTGGGACTTGGAGAACTTTCAGGTGGTGGTCTTCCCATGCATACATCTGCTGCCGTTGTGATAGAAGGTCCTGGGTTTCGTGGCTGTTATTAAAGGAACTAGATGCTGCAATGCATCTTGTAGATGGTACATTCTACAGCCACTGTGCGCCAATCGGAGTGAGTGAATGTTTAGAGTGGTGGCGGGGTGCTGATCAAGCGGCTGCTTTGTGCCGGGTGGTAATAAGAGCAAAATACTGTGCGTGCTTGAGATCCTGAAATAAAAACAAAAAGTGCTGGAAAAACTCAACAGCTCAGGCAGTATCTGTGGAGAGAGAAACAGAGTTAATGTTTCTAGTCCTATATGACTCTTCTTCAGAACTGGAGAGTCAGAAATGTGATGGGTTTTATGCTGTTGAAAAAGTGAGAGGGTCAGGTGGAAACAAAGGGAAGGTCAGGGATAGGGTGGAGGGCCTGGGAAATTAAATTACAAAGATGTCATGGAACAAAATGCAAAGGGATTGGGAATGGTAGTAGTAAAGGAACAAATTATTGGTCCGGAGAAGGCATTAATAGCAGAATAGAGGTAGGCGCTGTCTGAAAGCAAAATAGCAGAATATATTAATACAAAATAAAGATCAGCACTGTCTGAAAGAAAAGCATGAGAACGAAATACAGACCAGCACTCAGGGAAAAAAATTACAAAATGAAGGATAGAGTTCATGGTCTGAAATTGTTTAACTCAATATTGAGTCCAGAAAGTCTGATCGGAAGATGAGGTGCTATTCTTCAAGCTTGCGTTCAGCTTTACTGGAACATTAAAGTGTGTGTTTTGGATGGTGTCAAGTTTCTTGAGTCTTGTTGGAGCTGCACTAACCCAGGCAAGTGGCGGTATTCCATCACACTCCTGACTGTGCCTTGTCTCAAACTTTGAGGAGTTAGGAGTAAGTTACTCACAGTAGAATTCCCAGCCTCTGACCTGCTTTTGAAAGCAAAATTTATACTGGCTGCTGCAGTTAGGTTCCTGCTCAATGGTTACCTCCAGGATGAAACCCCAATCCAGCAGGTTTCAACAGTGAAAGTGCCGCTGAATGTCAATGGGAAATGGATAGATCTCTTGTTGGCGATGGTCATGGCCTGGCATTTCAGTGGTGTGAATGTTACTTGCCACTTATCAGCCCAAGCTTGAAAGTTGTCTAGGTTTTGCTGCACATGGACACAGACTGCTTTAAAATCTGAGAAGTTGCCAATGTAATTGTGCAGTCCAAAAAAAACATTCCTACTTCTAATGGAGGGAAGATCATTGATAAAGTAGCTGAAGATCTCTATACCCTGAGGAGCTCATGCAGTGATGTCCTGGAACTGAGATGATTGCCCCCCAATAACCACAACCATCTTCTTTGTGCTAGATATGACTCCAACCAGTGCAAAGTTTTCCCCCTGATTCCCATTGACTTCTGTTTTGCTAGGGCTCCTTGCTGCCACACGGTCAAATGCTGCCTTGATGTCAAGGGCAGTCACTCTCACTTCACCTGTTGAGTTCTGCTCTTTTGTCCATGTTTGGACCAAGGGTGTAATGAGGTCAGGTGTCGAGTAGTCACAGCGGATCCCAAACAGAGCATGCTGAGTAAGTGTCGCTTGATGAACCTGTCAACGGCACCTTCTATCGCTTTGCTGATAACCGAGAGTAGACAGGTGAGGCCATAATTGGCTGTTTGGATTTGTATGGACAGAGGCTGGGGAGAAAAGGCATTTTCCAGAGTGTAGTGGACGAGGAGCTTGCTTACACAAGAGGCAGGTGGCATTGAGATTATCTGGTGGACACATTAATTGGTAACGGGTTGTACTATCAGTAGAATATGTATTGAAGAACAATATTTTGTTTGGTAAAACTGAATATTTACACCATCTTTTAAAACCTCTTTTATTATTCCTCAGGCTCTAGGGTTTGTGCTGGGCAGAGTCTGGCCAAGATGGAGCTCTTCCTGTTTTTCACAACTTTGCTGCAGAAGCTTAAGTTCCAGGCACCAGCCGATGTGACTGACCTGGACCTCACGCCTGTTCATGGACAAATATATTTTCCCAAACCCTATAAGCTCTGTGCTGTACCCCGGGAATAGGAAGTCCGGCAAACGATTAGACCGCTCCGATATTGTGCATCCGGGAACAGTCCTCCTGAAGATAATTGCTTCCATATAATTAGAGCTCATTTAGTGCTATGAGAGCAAGAGATTTCTGCATGTAAATGTTTCAGTCCTTTGCAGGATAGGATGTGAGGAAACACCCATCATATGTCCTTCTGGATACTGTGAATCCTGATTTCATGCCAGTGGGAGATTTACATTCAACTAATGAGGCTGCACTCATCCTGACATTTAAAATGGTTTTATCCCTTGGTTAGAATAACTGAGCAAGGAATTCCATCTGAATACTTGCTACTGTAGCCAGAGGTCTCAGTTCCAAACTGGGGAGAATTTCTCACTGTAATTGGAACAGTGGATTTTCCAAATCAGTGACGACAGCAAAATTATAAACATGTTCTTTCATCCCTATTTCTGCTTTGACTAGAAATGACAAAGAAATAAACCAATTTCCAAAATTTCTCCAGGGGATCATTCCCCAGCCCCTTATTCCTGTGTCAATGTGAACCGGGGCAGCTGGGGGTGGGGGAGTCTCAGAATGAACTGGGGAGGATGAGGTTGGGGAGAGTCTCAGTGTGAGCAGGCGGAGAAAGTGACAACATGAATTGGGGCGACACAGAATCATACAATGGTTACAACACAGGAGGCCATTCGGCCCTTCGTCAGCTCTCTGCAAAAGCAACTCAGCTAGTCCCACTAACCTGCCCTTCCCCCATAGCCCTGAATTTTTTACTCTTTGGATGATTATCCAATTTCCTTTTGAAAGCTGCAATTGGCTCTACCTCCTCCAATGCATTCCAGATCCTAACCACTCGCTGCATAAAAAAATCAAGAATCACAGAATGTTAACGCCCAGAAGGAGTCCATTCACCTCATGTGGCCTTTGGTTATTTTGCCATTCACCTAATTGAGCATCCTCTGATTCTCAGCCATTCTGCCAGTGGGAACAGTTTCTCCCTGTCTACCTCTCTACTCACCTCATTCTGCCTATCAAAATGTATTACTTCATACTTCTCTGCATTAAATTTAATCTGTGCTGTGTCCACCCATTAGGGGAAATACAGTACCAATTTAATGAAAGGGAATGAATTACTTAAAATCTCCAGGCAGCCAGTGCTACCAAGCACATTAACAGTTAAAGGTTACCAGATGAATCTTGCATCGCCTTAGGGCCTGCAAACAACAGAAAGGCCTTGGGAGTCAGACTGGAATCAGAGGATGGCAACAACATAGATTAAGTGCTCTTCAACAGATAAGGAAAGGTCAGATGGTCCCAGCCTAGATAGAGGGAGAGGTCTCTGTCGACGTGAAAGAGCATGTAAGATGTAACCGATATGCTGACAAGATTGGAATTTGAACATTGTTCTTGTACGTGATCAGTCGTGTATAAAATAAAAACAAAAACAGAATTACCTAGAAAAACTCAGCAGGTCTGGCAGCATCGGCGGAGAAGAGTTGACGTTTCGAGTCCAATGACCCTTCAACAGAACTGTGTGTAGTTAGGAGAGAGGTGAAATATAAGCTGGTTTAAGGTGGGGGGTGGGGTCGGGGGAGAGAAGTTGAGGGTGGGGTGGTTGTAGGGACAAGCAAGCACTGATAGGAGCAGAGAATCAAAAGATGTCACAGACAAAAGGTGAAAGAGGTGTTAAAGGTGGTGATATTATCTAAGAGAATGTGCTAATTAAGAATGGATGGCAGGACACTCAAGGTACAGCTCTAGTGGAGGTGGGGTGGAAAGATTGACAAGGTATTAGTTGTAGATTTAAAAATAATGGAAATAGGTGGGACAAGAAAAATCTATATAAATTATTGAAAAAAACAAAAGGGAGGGGGAAGAAACGGGGTGCGGATGGGGGGAGGGAGTTTAAGATCTAAAGTTGTTGAATTCAATATTCAGCCCGGAAGGCTGTAAAGTGCCTAGTCGGAAGATGAGGTGCTGTTCCTCCAGTTTGCGTTGGGCTTCACTGGAACAATGCAGCAAGCCAAGGACAGACATGTGGGCAAGAGAACAGGGTGGAGTGTTAAAATGGCAAGCGACAGGGAGGTTTGGGTCTTTCTTGCGGACAGACCGCAGGTGTTGTGCAAAGCGGTCGCCCAGTTTGCGTTTGGTCTCTCCAATGTAGAGGAGACCGCATTGGGAGCACCTCTTTGATCCTTTTGTCTGTGACATCTTTTGATTCTCTGCTCCTATCACTGCTTGCTTGTCCCTACAACCACCCCACCCTCAACTTCTCTCCCCCCACCCCACCCCCCACCTTAAACCAGCTTATATTTCACCCCTCTCCTAACTACACTCAGTTCTGTTGAAGGGTTATTGGACTCGAAACGTCAACTCTTCTCTTCTCCACCGATGCTGCCAGACCTGCTGAGTTTTTCCAGGTAATTCTGTTTTTGTTTTTGGATTTCCAGCATCCGCAATAGTTTTTTGTTTTTATCTCTGTGTAGAAAATAAGCTATATGCTTGTAGTTTGGAAGAGGGCTATCTCAAGCTGCCTTGAGATGGTTCTCTCCTTGCAATTGCTCAAATAAACGATCGTGACCTGTACCTGAGCCTCCTGTGGTCCATTTGTCAAAGATACCACAACATCTGCATTAAATTTAATCTGTGCCCTGTGTCCACCCATTCTCCGTGTCCTCTTGAAGTCTATCACTAATCTACTCACAGTACTCCCAGGTGTCGTGACATCTGCTCATTCTGAAATTTTGCCCAACACGCCAAACTCTGGGTCTTGTGTATCGATCAAGAAAAACGGTGGTCCTAATATCCACTGCTGATGTACCCCATTATAATGGTTGTGGTTTATCAGTGACAAAGATATTAGTCATTCCTTTCTTTATTTTGGCAGTGTTAAGTAGCCTGCACTGGGCACAGTGTCTTACTGAGGCCAAAGGATAGGGAGGGCCTTCCCACCCCTTCCAAATCACCTGTTCTCCACATCAGGCAATGTTATCTCCAGTTTGATTTTAAATGCTATTGAATTTTTAAACTTCTCTGTGAGGGTCTTTCTGCTGCCTCAGTAACAGTTGACTCAGAACGTCTACAACAACGAAAACATCAACGCTTAAGAATCAGCATCAAGTCTCCAGACACAAAGATCAAACCTGATCTATTACTCCTACAGGTTTTATTAAACATTTGTCTGTCTGTCCTCATTATTTGTGTCTTACCGGACACACAAGTCCAAAAACCATGAACACCTACAGCGCTGTTAGGAAGGAAGTTCCAGGATTTTGATCCAAAGGCAGTGAAGGAACGCCAATATACTTCCAAATCAGGATGATGTGAGGCTTGGAGGGAGTTGATTGGTTGATGTGGTGTACATGAACTTCCCAAAAGTGTTTGATGAAGTGTCACATTACTGTCTTGTCAGCAAAGCTGAAGCCCATGGAATAAAAGGGACAGTGGCAGCAAGGTTCTGAAATTGCTAGTGTCAGGATATAAAGTGTAGTGGTGGACAGTTGCTTTATGGATTGGAGGAATATATGCAGTGGAATTCTCCAGGGTCATGATGATGCCTCCTGGGTGGCCGCTGAGACTGTCCGAAGATTGCATTACAGTGCGCGCGGGACAGGACACACCCTGACATCCATGGAGCTACAAGGAGGAACCTTAGGCAGACTGCAGACAGGATAATAGACACACCCGAATCACAAGCCACAGGGAGGGCATGGGATATGCTAGCACGAGATCTAAATGATGGGGCAAAATCCGACATTGAAGATATCAGGTTCGGAACAATTCCCAAACACATGTTCGGGTCAGTTTACCAATTAAACCTCATAAATTTACGCAAGGAGCGACAGGAATTGGTGATTACACCATCCCAAGGTGGAGGAGTGGATGGAGTTATAAAATTTATCATGGCCATTCCCCAAGAACACCATCCAAACGAGGCTTTCCTGAACAGCTATAGGTTTGAGTCCGAGGAGTAGATGAGGGGGGTTGGTATTCCGCGTAGGGCTAAGTGGATATATATCCTATGTAAAACACATGGTACTGATGAGTACTAGAGACTGTCATTCAGAATCAAGAAATTACATTGTGTGCTCATGTCAAACACTGGAGGTATTTACAAACATAAGCAAAGTTACATTCACCGCTTTACCAATTCAGGAAGCATTTAAGGCAATTCAGGTATCCTCAACTCAATGGTGCTTCATGACCAGTGAGGCTGAGTTCCTTTATTGGGACTTACTTTGTGCTACCAACTCGAGTTTTTGCCTACAGGTGACCGATCCTTTACTATAGGAGACTTCCATTTGCCAGGCAGAACCACAGGGTACTTGTTTAGCCCTTGGTGGGATTGTTCACTGATTAAACTCCTGTCAGAATAGCACACCTAGCCATGCAGGAAGCCACAAGAATAGCTCAATCGTATGTAGAAGCTTCTAGAAAGCACATCACGAGGGAGCGTGTGCAAGTGGACTTAGCCACCCAATCGGCCAGGAGGTTAGCCCAATCAGCTACTTGCTATGCTACGGCCGGAAGATTGATGAATTGGTGGGAGATTGTTAGAATGGGTATGACAATAGTCACAGGAATTATGCTCTTATGGGCTATCGGACTCTGCTGCTACCAACATAAAACCTGGAAAGGGATTCTCCAGGCACAGACAGCAACAAACCAAAGGTGCGCATCAATTCCCCGACCTATGCGTACTCCAAGGGAGAAGACAGGAGAAGGGGAAGTTAGGTTATACAACCAGGTGGTTTAGGATTCCTCTGGCGGTCTGGACGACTGGCCACCCGAAGGACCAGAAGAGGAATTCTCAATTTAAGGTGTGGCCAGCTTGGGCTTTGCCAAGGGCCAAAAGGGGGGACTGTTCGGGGGAAATTAAAAATGCCAAAAGAGAATACAGTAAGAATTTACTGAAAAACCCTTAAAATCTCCAGGCAGACATGGCTGCTAAACATATTAAGAGTTGAAGATTACCAGATGAACATTGCACAGCCTTGCGAGTCAGACTGCAGACAAAAGTATGACATCAATTAGGTTAAGTGTACTCCCCTCTCACATAGGAAAGGGGCAGGTGGTTTTAGCTTAGATATGGGGAGATGAACAATGGACAAAGAGGGGGCTTTGATGAAACACAAAGTCTTGAATTGTGGGAACCAAGGTCCTTGTGTACTTGTTTTAATTTTGATTCAATAATATAATTATGTACCCATCCTTTAGAATAATTGGTTAGCAAAATGACCTGTTTATGTACTCAATAGGATAGAATTAGCATGGGACTGGTCTGTCGGTTACCGATTGGATGTATTCAAATGTAGTCAAATGTATTATGATAAGAAAAAGTACAGAAGTAATGAAATGTAATTAATCTGGGAGCTGCGTCTTCATTCTTAGGAATGATTGCGGCTCCCTTACTTGAATGAAACCGGTTAAAAGGAAGCCTGAGTTTCTGAGGTCGCTGTGGGATCGGAGAGGGTAACTTCCCCTCTTCAACTGGCCTATGTGGTCGCTGCAGGATCGGAGAGTGTACCTTCTTCAGTGATGTAATAATCTCCACCTGCCTAGATGAATACAGCTCCAACAGTCAAGAAACTCGACATCATCCAGGACAAAGCAGCATGCCTGGTCTGCACCCCATCCACCGCCTTAAATATTCACTCCCTCCACCATCTATGTACAGTGGCAGCAGTGTCCTTCGCTATTGTTGGGTCAAAATGCTGGAATTCCCCACCTAACAGCACTCTTAGTGTACTTACACCACAGGGACTGCAGCAGTTCAAAAACGCAGCTCGCCACCACCTTCCCAAGGGCATTTAGGGATGGGCAACAAATGCTGGCCTTACCTGTGATACCAACATCTTATGAAAGAATAAAAAATAACTTCCCCAACTCATCCCCATTTTAGCCAATATTCTAAATGATTCTCTCTGTTCAGCTGCTGTCCCTCCCTACCATTATTCCTCATCTAAAAAAAAACCTTCTCCCCACGTCCTTGCAAACTACCATCCCATCTCCAACCTCCCTTTCTTCTCCAAAGTTCTTGAACATGGACATACACGGATTTTGGAGGCAACACCATCTTTCCTGGCACTCCATGTTTGAATCCCTCCAATCAAGTTTCCATCATTGCCACAGTACCAGAACAGCTATTATCAAAGTGACAAATGACACCCGATGTGACTGTGAAAAGGGGAACCTTTCCCTCCTTGTCCTTCTTGACTGCAGCCTTTGACATAGTTAATGACACCATCCTCTTCCAATGCCTCTCCACTGTTTTCCAGCTGGGTGGGGCTGCTGTCACCTGGTTCTGTTTTTACTTATCTAATCGCAGCCAGAGAATCACTTGCAATGGCTAACTGCTCAAGCACCATTACCTCTGGTGTTACCCAAGAATCCATACTTGGCCCTCAATTTCTCATCTACATGCTGCCCCTCAGCGATATCATCTCAAGCTCTTGGTCATCTGGCCTAATATCGCCTTGCAGCTCCATCATACTTTGTTTTCTAATGCTTCTGTGTAGTGTCTTGGGACATTTCATTACCTTAGAGGTAGTACATAAAAGTTCTTGATGACTTGCCGAGTGTTTTCCAGCCTTTTCTGCTTTTATTTCAAGGATTTGACCTTTTATTGCATCACAAACTTGGACAATTTTAACATCAATGTTTTGGCAGAACAAGTTAACATATCATGTGTGCGGCAATCATGGTGTTTTGCAACCTTTTCTTCTTCGTTCAGGTTGGAGAATATGGGTTGGGGAGAGTCTGGCCAAGGCAGAGCTCTTCTCGTTCTTATCCACCTCGTGTGCCTGAACTGGATAGGACAGTGATGGTAGGGATCACACTTGCCCCAAAGGCTCACGAGCTTGTGTGCTGTCTTCTGCTGATGCTGCACATGATGAGGATCACAGTGGTGATGGTGCATGTGATACCATATCTCCACAGCCATCACCACCCCCACCCACCCCAATCTAAACATTGGACCAACCTTTTTCCACCAGAGTGTACATTAGAACTTGTGCCTGCACCTCCTGCAGTTCAAGTTACTGCAGGTAGCCAGTCGTTGGGTCAAAATCCTGGAACTCTCTTCCTAACAGCTCCACAGGTGTACCTACACCACAAAGACTGCAACGGTTCATGAAGGTAGTTCACCACCACATTTTCAAGGGCAACTAGGGATGGGCAATAAATAAATGCTGACCCAGCCAGCAAAGCCCACATCCCATGGATGAATATAAAAAAAGACTCAAGTGAATTTTTTTCCCCCTGGTTCCGTGGTCCCACTTGTGAGGCTGGTTCAGGTTCCAGTGCAAGCTCACTTTGACCCTAGATGTTCTTGAGAAGGTGGTGGTGAGCTGTCTTCTTGAACTGCTGCAGTCCATACGGTGTGGGTACACCCACAGAGCTATTAGGGAGGGAGTTCCAGGATTTAGATCCAGCAACAGTGAAGGAACGGTTCCAAGTCAGGATGGTGAGTGACTTAGAGGGGAACGTCCAGGTGGTGGTGTTCCCATATATCTGCTGCCCTTGTCCTTCTAGATGGTAGTGGTCATGGGTTTGGAAGGTGCTGTCGAAGGAGCCATGACGAATTCCTGCGGTGCATCTTGTAGACGGTACACACTGAGCTACTGTGCGTCGGTGGTGGAGGGAGTGAATGTTTGTGGATGGGGTGCCAATCCAACGGGGCTGCTTTGTCCTGGATGGTGTCCAGCTTCTTGAGTGTTGTGGGAGCTGCACTCATCCAGGCAAGTGGGGAGTATTCCATCACACTCCTGTCTTGTGCCTTGTAGATGGTGGACAGGCTTTGGGGAGTCAGGAGGTGAGTTACTCGCTGCAGGATTCCCAGCCTCTGACCTGCTCTTGTAGCCACAGTATTTATATGGCTGGTCCAGTTCAGTTTCTGGTCAATGGTAACCCCCAGGATGTTGATAGTGGAGGATTCAGTGATGGTAATGCCATTGAATGTCAAGGGGGCGATGGTTAGATTCTCTCTTGTTGGAGATGGTCATTGCCTGGCACACTTGTGTGGTGTGAATGTTACTTACCACCTGTCAGCCCAAGTGCTGTGAAGTACCTTAGGACTTTTTAATCACCTTAAATACAAGTTGTTGATTTACTGATCATTTCTGTGACGGATTGAGTTTTCTTTAAATGTGGCGACTGTCAGCAAGGAATGAATTGGAACGACGATAAAATGATGACGGCGGATGGTGTGAAAAGAAATGGGTGTTCGTTAAAGCTGTGGGAGAAATGGGCTGAGATTTGATTTTGGGTCTGAGAGGTACCGGGGGCGGGGGAGTGGCGGGGGTGGGGGGCGGGGAAGTCCGAAGGCGGTATTTTCTCAATAACCGTCTCCTTGGCCGACAACTTTTATTGATTAATTTAGAGCGTCGCATCGTCCAAAAAGCGTCCGTTTGCCTTGTTTTCCTCGGCGCTCACTTCAATACTTACACCGCCAACCGCTCGCTGCTCCCAAACGCTCTCCGCTGCCCTCCAAGTTTCGACGGTTCAAAACATCGCTCGTGCTGCCTCACCGGCCAATCAGAGCTTCCCGTCTCAACCGCCCCGTGGCTCGTGCAGGGTCATCAACCAATCAGAGCTTCCACACACCACCCCCACCCACCCCGCCACGCGCACTCTCTCTCTCTCTCTCCGCCGTCCCGCCCTCACCCCCCACACCTCCAACCTGTGCTTGATGCTGCCTCACCGGCCAATCAGAGCTTCCACACAATGCCCCCCCACCCCCGAAACCGCCGCACGCACACACACTTTCTCTCTCTCCGCCCCCCCCACCCCCCCACCAGCCAATAAGAGCTTCCCGCCTCGACTGCCCGCGCTTCGTGCTGGCTCACCGGCCAATCAGAGCTTCCCATCTCCCATGCCGCCGCAGGGCCGCCGACCAATCAGAGCATCCTGTCTACCCTGCCCGCGCCTCATAGGGTCTGAGGCCGGGATTTTTCTGGTCCGGTCGCGGGTGGGACCCGCCGCGGGCGAGGCGGCACCCCCGCCAGAAGTCCATTGACTTGCGGCGGGACCAGAAGATCCCGAGGAGTAATGCAGCACAGAAACAGGCCCTTCGGCCCATCATGCCATGCCAGCCATCAAGCACCTATCTATCCTAATCCCGTTTTCCAGTACTTGGCCCGTAGCCCTGCATGCTGCGGTGTTTCAAGTGCTCATCTAAATACTTTTGAATTGTTGTGAGAGTTTCTGCCTCTACCACCCCCTCAGGCAGTGTGATCCAGAATCCAACCACCCTCTGGGTGAAAGAAATATTCCTCAAATCCCCACTAAACCTCCTGCCCCTTTACCTTAAATCTATGCCCCCTGGCTATTGACACCTCCGCTAAGGGGAAAAGTTTCTTCCTATCTACCCTATCTATGCCCCTCATAATCTTGTATACCTCTATCAGGTCCCCCCCTCAGCCGTCCCTGCTCTAAGGAAAACAACCCCAGCTCTATCCAGAAACAGAAATACCTGGAAACACTCAGCAGGTCTGACGGCATCAGTGGAGAGAAAGACAGAGACAACGTTTCGAGTCCAAATGACTCTTCTCCAGATCTAAAGGGAGGTAGAGATGTGATGAAATATACTGATTAAGCGGGGTGGAACCGGTGTAGCTGGATAGAAGGCCAGTGATAGGTGGAGGCAAAGGAGAGATGGCAAAAGCTAACATAAACAAAAGGTCAAAGAGTTGTTAATGGTGGCTGTACTGGCTAAAGGAGGTGCTAATGGTGACATTAAGGAAGCAAGATATGATAATGGCCAGACCAGGGTGAGCACTCTGGAAAGTGACAGCTGGCCCTAGTGGGGGTGGGGTGGGGGAAGAAAGGTTGAAAATAGGGTAAAAGCTGGGGATGAAACAATGAATGAGAATGGAAATAAATGTAAAAAAATAATAATCATGAAAATAAGTGGGGAAAGAAAAAATATTAATGAAAATTTTCTTCAAATTAAATAAAAAAAAAAATAACCTCGGTTAAGGAAGAAGGAAGACATTTGAGAAGCATTGTTTTGGAAAGTGGCATCATCAGAACAGATGCGACGGAGGCGAAGGAACTGAGAGAATGGGATGGAGTCCTGACAGGAAGCGGGGTGTGAGGGGCTGAGTTCGAGGTAGCTGTGGGAGTCGGTAGGCTTGTAATGAATATTGGTGGACAGTCTATCACCAGAAATTGAGATGGAGAGGTCAAGGAAGGGAAGGGAAGTGTCGGATATGGACCATGTGAAAGTGATGGAGGGGTGGAGATTGGAAGCAAAATTGATAAATTTTTCCAGGTCCAGGCGAGAGAATGAAGCGGCACTGAAACAGTCATCGATGTACTGAAAGAAGGGTTGTGGGAGGGGGCCTGAGTAGGACTGGAACAAGGAATGTTCCACATACGTCACAAAGAGACAGGCGTAACTGGGGGCCCATGCGGGTACCCATAGCCACACCTTTTATTTGGAGGAAGTGAGTCAAGTTTAAGGAGAATTTGTTCAGTGAGAGAATATGTTCAGCCAGACGGAAGAGAGTTGTGGTGGTTGGGGATTGTTCGGGCCTCTGTTCAAGGAAGAAGCGGAGAGCCCTCAGACCATCCCAGTGGAGACAGAGGTGTAGAGGGATTGGACATCCATGGTCCATGGTCATCCTGGTGAATCTGCTGTGCACCCTCTCCAGTGCAATCACATCCTTTCTACAGTGTGGAGATGAAAACTGCACACAGTACTCCAGCTGTGGCCTAACTAGCATTTTATACAGCTCCAACATAAACTCCCTGCTCTTATATTCTATGCCTTGACTAACAAAGGCAAGTATCCTATATGCCTTCTTAACCACCTTATCTACCTGTGCTGCTGCCTTCAGGGATCTATGGACATGTACACCAAGGTCCCCCTGATCCTCTGTACTTCCTAGGGTCCTACCATTCATTATATATTCCCTTGCCATGTTAGTCCTCCCAAAATGCATCACCTCACACTTCTCAGGATTAAATTCCATTTGCCACTGCTCTGCCCATCTTACCAGCCCATCTATATCATCCTGTAATCCAAGGATTTCCTCCTCACTATTTATGACACCACCAATTTTCGTGTCATCTGCAAACTTACTGATCATACCTCTTATATTCACGTCTAAATCATTAATGTACACTACAAACAGCAAGGGTCCCAGCACCGATCCCTGCAGTACACCACTCAACACAGGCTTCCAATCGCAAAAACAACCTTTATCCATCACCCTCTCCCTCCTGCCACTAAGCTAATTTCAGATCCAATTTTCCAAATTGCCCTGGATCCCTTGGGGTCTTACGTTCTTGACCATTCTCCCATGCGGAACCTTGTCAAAAGCCTTACTGAAACCCATGTAGACTACATCAACTGTACTAAACTCATCTACACAACTGATCACCTCCTCAAAAAATTCAGTCAAATTTGTTAGACATGATCTCCCCTGACAAAGCCATGCTGACTATCCCTGATTAATCCCTGCCTCTCCAAGTGCAGATTAATCCTGTCCCCAGGATTTTTTTGAATAGTTTCCCTACCATTGATGTTAGACTCACTGGCCTATAATTACCTGGTTTATCCCTACTTGAAGAATGCTACCACATTCACTGTCCTCCAGTCCTCTGGCACCTCGCCTGTGGCCAGAGAATTTGAAAATTAGTGTCAGCCCCTGCAATCTCCTCCCTTGCCTCACATAGCAGCCTGGGATGCATCTCACCTGGGCCTGGGGATTTATTCACCTTTAAACCCGCTAAAACCGCTACTATCTCCTCCCTTTCAATGCTAATTTGTTCAAGTATATCACAGCTCCCCCTCCCTGATTTCTACACCTACATCATCCTTCTCAATAGTGAACACAGATGAAACGTAATCATCCAAAACCTTACCGACGTCTTCCAGCTCCACACACAGATTGCTACTTTGGTCCCTAATGGGCCCTACTCTTTCCATGGTTATCCTCTTGTCCTCAATATATATTTGTAAAATGCCTTGGGATTTTTCTTTATCTTGCCTGCCAGTGATTTTTCAAGCCCCATCTTCGCTCTCCTAATTACTTTTCTCAGTACCACCCTACACTTTCTATACTCTTCTAGGGCTTCCGCTGTTTTCAGCCCTCTGTATAGGCCTCCTTTGTTTTTCCTTAGCCAATCCTCTATATCCCTCGACATTCAGGGTTCCCTGGACTTGTTGGTCCTACCCCTCACCTTTATGGGAACATGTTAGTCCTGAACTCTCACTATTTCCTTTTTGATTGACTTCCACTGGTCTGATGTAGACTTTTCTATAAGTAACTGCTCCCAGTCCAATTTGGGCAGATCCTGTCTTATCATGTTGAAATCGGCCTTCCCCAATTCAGGATTTTTATTTCCAGTCCATCTTTGTCCTTTTCCATAACTACCTTAAACCTTACAAAGTTATGGTCACTATCCCCGAAATGCTCCCCCAATGACACTTCTACCACTTGCCCGGCTTCCTTCCCTAAGATTAGGTCCAGTACTGCCCCTTCTCTTGTAGGACTTTCTACATGCTGGCTCAAAAAGCTCTCCACTTTAAGAATTCCACCCCCCACAAGCCTTTCACACAAAGACTATCTCAGTTAATATTGGGGAAGTTGAAATCCCCTACTATTATTTTTACACTTCTCTGAGATTTGCCTACATATCTGTTCCTCTATCTCCCCCTGACTGTTTGGAGGCCTATAGTACACTCCCAACAAAACGAATGCACCCTTTTTGTTTTTAAGTTCTACCCATATGGCCTCATTTGAGGAACCTTCTAAGATACTATCCCTCCTTATTGCAGTAATTGACTCCTTGATCAATAGTGTAACGCCACCTCCTCTTTTACACCCCACCCCGCCCCACCCTATCACCCTGGAATATTGAGCTGCTAGTCCTGCCGTTCCCTCAACCATGTCTCTGTGATAGCATCAATATCATGTTCCAATGTGTTAATCAACGCCCTCAATTCATCTAAAACTCCTTGCGGTAAAATCGATGCAATCCAGTCTTGTATTATTCCTGTGCACCTTAACAGTTCTACATTTGCTCTGCCTTCCAGACTGACTTAGCTTCTCTTCGATATTTGGCTGTACATCACCCCCTACTGTACCTCCACTCTGTATCCCATCCCCCTGCCAAATTAGATTGAACCCCGCACTCCCACAGCACTAGCAAACCTCTCTGCAAGGATGTTGGTCCCATTCCAGTTCAATTGCAACCCATTCGACTTGTACAGGCCCCACCTTCACCAGAAACAGACCCAGTGATCCAGGAAACTGAAGCCCTCCATCCTGCACCATCTCTTCAGCCACATATTCATCCTCTCTATCCTCCTATTCCTATACTCACTAGCATGTGGCACAGGTTTTAATCCACAGATTATAACCATTGACATCCAGCTTTTCAATCTGCTACCTAGCTCCCTAAATTCTTGTTGCAGAACCTCATCCCTCTTTCTACCCATGTTGTTGGTACCAATGCGAACCACGACCTCTTGAAGGGTGTTTGCCCTCACCCTTCAGAATACCCTGACACCCTTGACCCTGGCACCAGGGAGGCAACACACCATCCTGGAGTCACGTCTACAGCTGCAGAAGTGCCTGTCTGCACCTCTCATGCTGGGTCACTGGCCTATTAGAGCATCTACTCTCTCCCTCCTCCCTCTCACCGTCCCCCACTACTTCCCCCTCCAACCCACTCCCCCACTCCCCATCCACTACCCCCTCCCCACTCCTCCCTTCCAACCCACTCCTCTCCCCCCTCCTTCCCCCCCACCCTCCACCTCCTCCCGACACCCTCCCTCTGCCCCCCCTTCCCTCCTGCCCCCTACTCCCTCCTCTCCCCTGCCCCCTCCTCCCTGCAACCCCTTCTCTCTCCTTCCCCTTCTCCCTCCTCTCCCCCACCCCCTCCTCCCATTGTCCCCACCTGGTCACTAATCCTCCAATCACAGACTCCTATTTCTCCATTGTACCTCCTGCAGCTTCCAGCCCTCTAACCCACCTCCCAATAACTGATCCTCCAATCACAGCCCCTGATCCCCATTCCTGCTCATAAATCCTCCAATGACAGACCCCGATTTCACCCCTTGTGCTCTTTGGCCCTCCAATCAGAGCTCCTTCACCCTCCCACCCAGCTTTGTGTCATCCGCAAATTTGGACATATTACATTTAATTCCCTCATCTAAATCATTAATATATGTTGTGAATAACTGGGGTCCCAGCACCGATCCCTGCGGTATCCCACTAGTCACTGCCTGCCATTCGGAAAAAGACCCGTTTATTCCTATTCTTTGTTTCCTGTCTGCCAACCAGTTTTCTATCCATCTCAATACACTACCCCCGATCCCTTGTGCTTTAATTTTACACAACAATCTCTTATGTGGGACTTTGTCGAAAGCCTTCTGAAAGTCCAAATAAACCACATCCACTGGCTCCCCCTCATCAACTCTACTAGTTACATTCTCGAAAAATTCCAGTAGATTTGTCAAGCATGATTTCCCTTTCATAAATCTCTGTCCGATTCTGCCACTGTTTTCCAGGTGCTCAGCTATTAAATCTTTTATAATGGACTCTAGAATTTTCCCCACTGCCGACGTCAGGCTGACTGGTCTATAATTCCCTGTTTTCTCTCTGCCTCCCTTTTTAAATAGTGGGGTTACTTTAGCTACCCTTCAATCTGTAGGAACTGTTCCAGAGTCTATATAATCTCGGAAGATGACCACCAATGCATCCACTATTTCTAGGGCCACTTCCTTAAGTACTCTGGGATGTCGATTATCAAGCCCCGGGGATTTATCAGCCTTCAATCCTATCAATTTCCCCAACACCATTTCCCTACTAATACTGATTTCTTTCAGTTCCTCCCTCTCACTAAACCCTGTGTTCCCCAACATTTCTGTTATGTTATTTGTGTCCTCCTTTGTGAAGACAGAACCAAAGTATGTATTTAGTTCAAAACAAAAACAAAAATACCTGGAAAACTCAGCAGGTCTGGCAGCATCTGCGGAGAGGAGCACAGTTAACGTTTCGAGTCCGTGTGACCCTTCAACAGAACTAAGTAAAAATAGAAGAGAGGTGAAATATAAGCTGGTTTAAGGGGAGGGTGGGACAAGTAGAGCTGGATAGAGGGCCAGTGATAGGTGGAGATAACCAAAAGATGTCACAGACAAAAGGTCAAAGAGGTGTTGAAGGTGGTGATATTATCTAAAGAATGTGCTAATTAAGGGTAGAAAGCAGGACGAGCAAGGTACAGATAGCCCTAGTGGGGGTGGGGTGGGGTGAAGGAATCGAAAAAGGCTAAAAGGTAGAGATAGAACAATGGATGGAAATACATTTAAAAATTATGGAAGTCGGTGGGAAAAGAAAAATCTATATAAATTATTGCGAGAAAAAAAGGGGGGGGGATCTGAAAGGGGGTGGGGATGGAGGAGAGAGTCATGATCTAAAATTGTTGAACTCAATATTCAGTCCGGAAGGCTGTAATGTGCCTAGTCGGAAGATGAGATGCTGTTCCTCCAGTTTGCGTTGAGCTTCACTGGAACAATGCAGCAGGCCAAGGATGGACATGTGGGCATGAGAGCAGGGTGGAGTTTTGAAATGGCCAGCGACAGGGAGGTCTGGGTAGTGCAGACCGAAGGTGTTCTGCAAAGCGGTCTTTAGTTGGTCAGCCATTTCTTTATTCCCCATTTTAAATTCCCCTGTTTCTGACTGTAAGGGACCTACATTTGTCTTCACCAATCTTTTTCTCTTCACATACCTATAGAAACTTTTAGAGTCAGTTTTTATGTTCCCTGCAAGCTCACTCTCGTACTCTATTTTCCCCTTCTTAATCAATCCCTTGGTCCTCCTTTGCTGAATTCTAAACTGCTCCCTATCTTCAGGTCTGTTGTTTTTTCTGGCCAATTTGTATGCCTCTTCCTTGGATCTAATACTATCTCTAATTTCCCTTGTAAGCCATGGTTTGGCTACCTTTCTGTTTTACTTTTGTGCCAGACATGAATAAACAATTGTTGCAGTTCACCCATGTGCTTGTTGAATGTTTGCTATTGCCTATCCACCGTCATCCCTTTAAGTAACGTTTCCCAATCCATCATAGCCAACTCGCGCCTCATACCATCGTAGTTTCCTTTATTAAAAATCAGGACCCAAGTCTCAGAATCAACTATGTCACTCTCCATCTTGATGAAGAATTCTACCATATTATGGTCGCTCACCCCCAAGGGGCATCGCACAACTAGATTGCCAATTATTTCTTTCTCATTACACAATACCCAGTCAAGGATGGCCTGTTCTCTCGTTGGTTCCTCAACGTATTGGTCCAGAAAAACATCCCGTATATACTCCAGGAATTCCTCCTCTACAGTATTGTTACTAATTTGACTTGCCCAATCTATATGCATATTAAAGTCACCCATAATTACAGATGTTCCTTTGTTACATGCATCTCTAATTTCCTGTTTAATGCCATTCCCAACATCACCACTACAGTTTGGGGGTCTATATACAACCCCCACTAACGTTTTTTGCCCCTTAGTGTTTCTCAGCTCTACCCATACAGATTCAAAATCGTCGGAGCTAATATCTTTCCTCACTATTGCGTTAATTTCCTCTTTAACCAGCAATGCAACTCCACCGCCTTTTCCTCTTTGTCTGTCCTTCCTAAATACTGAATACCCCTGGATGTTCAGTTCCCATCCCTGGTCACCCTGCAGCCATGTCTCCCTAATCCCGACTATATCACACCTGTTTACATTTATTTGCACGGTTAATTCATCCACTTTATTGTGAATGCTCCTCGCATTAAGGCACAAAGCCTTAAGGCTTGTCTTTTTAACAGTACTTGTCCCGTTCCCACTATTTTTCACTGAGGCCCTCTTTGATTCTTGCCCTTGATTTCTCTATCACTTTCCTTATTCCACTTTCTGTCTTTTGTTCTTGTCCATGATTCCCCGTCCTCTGACTCCTTGCATAGGTTCCCTTCCCCCTGCCATTTTAGTTTTAACCCTCCCAAACCACTCTAGCAAACGCTCCCCCTAGGACATCAGTCCCGGTCCTGCCCAGGTGTAATCCCTCCAGTTTGTACTGGTCCCACCTCCCCCAGAACCGGTCCCAATGCCCCAGGAATCTGAAACCCTCCCCTTCACACCATCTCTTCAGCCACGTATTCATCCGATATATCCTGCTATTTCTACTCTGACTGGCACATGGCACTGGTAGTAATCCTGAGATCACTACCTGTGAGGTCCTACTTTTCAACTTACTCCCTAACTCCCTATATTCTGCTATTAGGATCTCATCCCTTTTTTTTTCAATAATTTATATTGATTTTTCTTTTCCCATCTATTTCCATTATTTTTAAATGTATTTCCATCCATTGTTTTATCTCTACCTTTTAGCCTTTTTCGATTCCTTCACCCCACCCCACCCCCACTAGGGCTATCTGTACCTTGCTTGTCCTACTTTCTTCCCTTAATTAGCACATTCCTTAGATAATATCACCACCTTCAACACCTCTTTGACCTTTTGTCTGTGACATCTTTTGGTTATCTCCACCTATCACTGGCCCTCTATCCAGCTCTAATTGTCCCACCCTCCCTTAAACCAGCTTATATTTCACCTCTCTTCTATTTTACTTAGTTCTGTTGAAGAGTCATACGGACTCGAAACGTTAACTGTGTTCCTCTCCGCAGATGCTGCCAGACCTGCTGAGTTTTTCCAGGTATTTGTATTTTTATTTTTGTCCCTATTTTTATACTCTATTCCCTTTGAAATAAAGGCCAACATTCCATTTGTTTTCCCTATTACCTGTTGAACTTGTATGTTAGCTTTTTGGGATTCATCCCAAATCCCTCTGTGCTGCAGCTTTCTGCAGTCTCTCTGCACTTAAATAATATTCAGCTCCTCTATTCTTCCTGCCAAAGTGTATAATCTCCCACTTTCCCACATTATATTCCATCTGCCAAGTTTTTTCCCACTCACTTAAACTGCCTATATCCCTCTGTAGACTCCTTGTGCCATCCTCAGCTCTTGCCTTCCCATCTATTTTTGTTTCATCTGCAAACTTGGCAATAGTACATTCACTTCCCTCATCCAAGTCATTAATATATATTGTAAATAGTTAAGGACCCAGCACTGATCCCTGTGGCACTCCACTAGTTACAGGGTGCCATCCCGAAAATGCCCCCCTTATCCCAACTCTCTGTCTTCTATTAGTTAGCCAATCCTCTATCCATGCTAATATACTACCCCCAACACCATGGGCTCTTATCTTACTAAGTAGCCTTATGTGCAGTACCTTATCGAATGCCTTTTGGAAGTCCAAATATATTACATCTACTGGTTCGCCTTTATCTATCCTGCTTGTTACCTCCTCAATGAATTTTAATACATTTGTTAGGTATGATTTCCCCTTCATGAAGCCATGCTGACTTTGCTTGATTAGATTATGCATTTCTAAGTGCTCTGCTATTACATCCTCTATAACAGACTACAACATTTTCCTAATGACAGATGTTAAGCTAACTGGCCTATAGTTACCTATTTTTTGTCTCCCTCCCTTTTTGAATTGGCTGTTCTCCAACCCTCTGAGATTTTTCCAGAGTCTAAGGATTCTTGGAAGATTACTACCAGCGCATCCACTATCTCTGCAGCTATTTTCTTTAATATCCTAGGATGCAACCCATCAGGTCCAGGGGACTTATCGGCCTTTGGCCCCTTCAGTTTCCCTAGTACTTTTTCTCTCGTGATAGTCATTGTATTTATTTCCTCCCCCACTTTTGCCCCTTGATTATTTAGTATTTTTGGAATGCTATTCATATCTTCTACCGTAAAGACTGAAGCAAATTATTTATTCAACTCCTCTGCCATTTCCTGGTTCCCCACTATTATTTTGCCAGCCTCATTCTCCAAGGGGCCTATCTTCACTTTGGAATCTCTCTTCCTTTTTTTATATTTAAAGAAGCTCGTACTGTCCATTTTTACATTACTTGCTAGTTTACCCTCAAAATTTATTGTCTCCCTCTTTACTTTTTTTGGTCATCTTTTGTTGGCTTTTAAAATGTTCCCAATCCTCTGGCTTCCCACTAATCTTTGCCACAATCTATGTGTTTTCTTTGAATTTGTTACTGTCCTTAACTTCCTTGGTTAACCATGGTTGGTTTATCCCCTTCCTTGAATCCTTCTTCCTCACTGGGATATATCTTTGTTGTGAGTGATAAACTATTTTCATAGATGTCTGCCATTGTTCATCAACTGCCTTTTAAAGCTAAACTGCTTTCCCAGTCCATTCCAGCCAACTCTGTAATCATTCCATTGTAATTACCCTTAATTAAGTTTAACACAGTTGTTCCTGACCCAAGTTTCTCACTCTCAAACTGAATGCTACATTCTACCATATTATGGTCACTGTTTCCTAGGGGATCCTTTACTCTGAGTTCATTTATTAAACTTGCCTCATTGCACATTATCAGATCCAAAATAGCCTGACCCCTGGTTGGATTCACAACATATTGTTCTAATAAACTGTCCTGAATACATTCTATGAATTCTTGCTCATGTCTACCTCTGCCAATTTGATTTTCCCAATCTACATGATGATTAAAGTTACCCATGATTAATGTATTACCTTTTTTACATGCCCTCATTATCTCCTGATTTATTCCCTGTCGTGTAGTATAGCTATTGTTAGGGGGCCTATAGACTGCTCCCACCAATGTCTTCTTCCCCTTGTTATTTCTTACCTCCACCCATATGGATCCTACATCTTCCGATCCAAGATCCTTTCTTGCTATCGTACTTATTCCATCTCGTACTAACAAAGCTACCCCACCACCCTTTCCTTCCTGCCTGTCCTTTCAAAAAGTCACATACCCCTCAATATTTAGTTCCCAGCTTTGATCTCCTTGTAACCATGTCTCCATAATGGCTTTAAGATCATACCCATTGAGCTCTATTTGTGCCGTTAATTCATTTATCTTGTTCTGAATACTACGTGCGTTTAAGTAGAGAGCCATTAATTTTGCCTTTTTACCATTTTTTCCCCCTTTGACCCTATTTGCTGCTGGTTTTTTATGTTTGTACACTCTGTCCCTTCCTGTCACACTCTGGGAATCATTACCTAAATAGCTGCCCTGCAATGCTGCCATGTCCTTTTGCTTTGTAAGTCTACGTATCCCCATTCCAGAACCTCCCACATTCAGGTTAAATCCCTCACTACAGCCTAGTTATTCGCTCCACCGGGACACTGGTCTCGTCACGGTTCAAGTGAAGCTCACCCCACTGGAACAGCTCCCTTCTACCCCAGCACTGGAGCCAGTTCCCCTTGAACTGAAACTCATTCCTCACTGTGGAGGAATAAAATACGCGTGTAATTGGGAATGAAATAAAATACACGTATAATTGTGAAATAAATAAAATACACCGATATTTGTGAGAGAAATAAACTTAAAATACACGTATAATGTAATTTACTGTAGACTGTCCCCAAACAGTCACACAGCCAGCACATAAATTAGCAAATCAAAGGGCCGGAGCTACCTTCCCAGACTAAGGGGCTCCGGATGTCAGATACGGTGGCAAAATCTAAGAAAAAAACTATTGTGTGTGTGCATTGCCCAGGATATGTAACCAATTAGCACTGTCTATTTGCTAAACCATTGACATTGTCCTGTCTAATTGCTAAACCAATGACATTGTCCTGTCTATTTGCTAAACCATTGACATTGTCCTGTCTGTTTGCTAAACCATTGACATTGTCCTGTCTAATCGTTAAACCATTAACACTGATCGCTATCTGTTGAAACCATTTGAAACTATTGTAATTGCCCAAGTTTCTGTCACGAACCTTTTGCTATATCTGTGTGTGTAAAGAGGTGTTAGGCAGAGACTGGTTCGCTCCGTTGTATGCGACTAGGCTCTCCGTGATATCATGACTTAAATAAAGACTTCCTAGACAAACCTCCGGGTTCTGAGTGTTCACTCCGTTTTTCCGCGACACTCCCACACCAATCTCTGAGCCACGCATTTAACTCCTTGATTTTATTTACCCTGTGCCAGTTTGCCTGTGGCTCAGGTAGCAATGCCGAGATTATTACCTTGGAGGTTCTGCTTTTTAATTTAGCTCCTAGCTGTTCAAATTCTTTCAGCAGAACCTCCTTTCTCGTCCTATCAATGTCACTGGTACCAAAGTGGATGACAACAACTGGGTCCCTCCTCTCCCACTTCAGGTTCTTCTCCAGCCCTGACGAGATGTCCTTAACCCTGGCACTGGACACAGCCTTCGGAGCTCACGCTCACAGCTGCAAAGAACAGTATCTATCCCCCTAATTATACTGTCCCCAACCACTACCACGTTCCCATTTCCTCTCCCCACTTGAATGGCTCCCTGTACCATGGTGTCGTGGTCATTTCACTCCTCCTCCCTGCAGTCCCCACTCTTGTCCACACAGCTTGCAAGAACCTCGTAACTGTTGGACAATTGCAGGGGCTGAGACCCCTCGAACACTACCCCCTGGGTCCCCACACCTGCCTCACCTGCAGTCACACCCTCCTGTCCCTGATCACAGACCAGATTTGAATTACCTAAGGAGTAGGACAGCCTCCTGGAGCAAGTTGTCCAGCTAACTTTCCCCCTCCCTGATGTGGGGCAATGTCTGCAGCTCAGACTCCAGGCCCTCAACTCAGATCCAAAGTTCCTCAAGCTACAAACACTTGGTACAGATGTGTTCAGTCTGGATCACCTCGGTGTCCAGCAGCTCCCACATGCTGCAGCAGCAACACATCACCCATCCTGCCATCCCAATTGTATTTTATTCAATTTTTTAATTAATTACTCTAGTATCGCCACTCTTTACATTTTATTGTAATTGTTTTTTTTATACACAGCAGTATCGATCTTAGACTTAAGAATCAATCTTTAAGAAAAAGAGGAAAAAAAGACTAGAGATCTAAACACAAATTAAAGAGCTTTACTTTAAAGACTAGACATATTCGTCAATCCTACTCACCAATCAGCTGCTCTCCATGCCCTTTTCCCCCTCGCGCTCTTTGTTGGTCTCACACTCTTCTCTCACACTCTCACTGTTAAAGACCCCGCTGCTCTCGCACTTGCTTCCATAAATGACCACTCTATTTCTCTCACAGTCTCTCCCTGTAAATGACCACTCTATTTCTCTCACAGTCTCTCCCTGAAAATGACCACTCTATTTCTCTCACAGTCTCTCCCTGTAAATGACCCCGCTCCTCTCTCACAAACTCTCTGCCTGTAAATGACCACTCTATTTCTCACACACTCTCTCCCTGTAAATGACAACTCTATTTCTCTCACACTCTCTCCCAGTAAATAACCACTCTATTTCTCTAATACTCTCGCTCTGTAAATGACCACTCTATTTCTCTCATACTTTCTCCCTGTAAATGACCACTCTATTTCTCACACACTCTCTCCCTGTAAATGACCACTCTATTTCTTACAGAGTCTCTCCCTGTAAATGACCACTATATTTCTCACACAGTCTCTCCCTGTAAATGACCTCTCTATTTCTCACACACTCTCTCCCTGTAAATGACCACTCTATTTCTCACACACTCTCTCCCTGTAAATGACCACTCTATTTCTCACACACTCTCTCCCTGTAAATGACCACTCTATTTCTCACACACTCTCTCCCTGTAAATGACCACTCAATTTCTCTCAAACTCTCTCCCTGTAAATGACCACTCTATTTCTCTCAAACTCTCTCCCTGTAAATGACCACTCTATTTCTCTCACATTCTCTCTCTGTAAATGACCACTCTATTTCTCACACAGTCTCTCCCTGTAAATGACCACTCTATTTCTCACACACTCTCTGCCTGTAAATGACAACTCTATTTCTCACACAGTCTCTCCCTGTAAATGACCACTCTATTTCTCACACACACTCTCCCTGTAAATGACCACTCTATTTCTCACACACTCTCTGCCTGTAAATGACCACTCTATTTCTCGCACACTCTCTCCCTGCAAATGACCACTCTATTTCTCTCACAGTCTCTCCCTGCAAATGACCACTCTATTTCTTACACAGTCTCTCCCTGTAAATGACCACTCTATTTCTCACACACTCTCTCCCTGTAAATGACCACTCTATTTCTTACACAGTCTCTCCCTGTAAAAGACCACTCTATTTCTCACACACTCTCTCCCTGTAAATGACCACTCTATTTCTCTCACACTCTCTCTGTAAATGACCACTCTATTTCTCACGCACTCTCTCCCTGTAAATGACCACTCTATTTCTTACACAGTCTCTCCCTGTAAATGACCACTCTATTTCTCACACACTCTCTCCCTGTAAATGACCACTCTATTTCTCTCACACTCTCTCCCTGTAAATGACCACTCTATTTCTCACACACTCTCCCCCTGTAAATGACCACTCTATTTCTCAAACACTCTCCCCCTGTAAATGACCGCCCTATTTCTCACACACTCTCTCCCTGTAAATGACCACTCTATTTCGCACACACTCTCCCCCTGTAAATGACCACTCTATTTCTCAAACACTCACCCCCTGTAAATGACCACTCTATTTCTCACACACTCTCTCCCTGTAAATGACCACTCTATTTCTCACACACTCTCTCCCTGTAAATGACCACTCTATTTCTCTAATACTGTCGCTCTGTAAATGACCACTCTATTTCTCTCACACTCTCTCCCTGTAAATGACCACTCTATTTCTCACACACTCTCTCCCTGTAAATGACCACTCTATTTCTTACACAGTCTCTCCCTGTAAATGACCACTCTATTTCTCACACACACTCTCCCTGTAAATGACCACTCTATTTCTCTCACACTCTCTCTGTAAATGACCACTCTATTTCTCTCACAGTCTCTCTCTGTAAATGACCACTCTATTTCTCTCACACTCTCTCCCTGTAAATGACCACTCTATTTCTCTCACACTCTCTCTCTGTAAATGACCACTCTATTTCTTACACAATCTCTCCCTGTAAATGACCACTCTATTTCTCACACAGTCTCTCACTGTAAATGACCACTCTATTTCTCACACACTCTCTCCCTGTAAATGACCACTCTATTTCTCACACACTCTCTCCCTCTAAATGACCACTTTATTTCTCACACCTCTCTCCCTGTAAATGACCACTCTATTTCTCACACACTCTCTCTCTGTAAATGACCACTCTATTTCTCTAATACTCTCTCCCTGTAAATGACCACTCTATTTCTCACACACTCTCTCCCTGTAAATGACCACTCTATTTCTTACACAGTCTCTCCCTGTAAATGACCACTCTATTTCTCTCTCACACTCTCCCTGTAAATGACCACTCTATTTCTTACACAGTCTCTCCCTGTAAATGACCACTCTATTTCTCTCTCACACTCTCCCTGTAAATGACCACTCTATTTCTTACACAGTCTCTCTCTGTAAATGACCACTCTATTTCTCACACACTCTCTCTCTGTAAATGACCACTCTATTTCTCTCACACTCTCTCTCTGTAAATGACCACTCTATTTCTCACACACTCTCTCCATGTAAATGACCACTCTATTTCTTACACAGTCTCTCTCTGTAAATGACCACTCTATTTCTCTAATACTCTCGCTCTGTAAATGACCACTCTATTTCTCAAACAGTCTCTCCCTGTAAACGACCATTCTATTTCTTACACAGTCTCTCCCTGTAAATGACCACTCTATTTCTCACACACTCTCTCTCTGTAAATGACCACTCTATTTCTCACACACTCTCTCCCTGTAAATGACCACTCTATTTCTTACACACTCTCTCCCTGTAAATGACCACTCTATTTCTCACACAGTCTCTCACTGTAAATGACCACTCTATATCTCACACACTCTCTCCCTGTAAATGACCACTCTATTTCACACACACTCTCTTCCTGTAAATGACCACTCTATTTCTCACACACTCTCTCTCTGTAAATGACCACTCTATTTCTCTAATACTCTCTCCCTGTAAATGACCACTCTATTTCTCTCACGCTCTCTCCCTGTAAATGACCAGTCTATTTCTCACGCACTCTCTCCATGTAAATGACCACTGTATTTCTCTCGTACTCTCTCCCTGTAAATGACCACTCTATTTCTCACGCACTCTCTCCCTGAAAATGACCACTCTATTTCTTACACAGTCTCTCCCTGTAAATGACCACTCTATTTCTCACGCACTCTCTCCCTGAAAATGACCACTCTATTTCTTACACAGTCTCTCCATGTAAATGACCACTCTATTTCTCTCGTACTCTCTCCCTGTAAATGACCACTCTATTTCTCACACACTCTCTCCCTGTACATGACCACTCTATTTCTCACACACTATCTCCCTATAAATGACCAGTCTATTTCTCACGCACTCTCTCCACATAAATGACTACTGTATTTCTCTCGTACTCTCTCCCTGTAAATGACCACTCTATTTCTCACGCACTCTCTCCCTGAAAATGACCACTCTATTTCTTACACACTCTCTCCCTGTAAATGACCACTCTATTTCTCTCACACACTCTCTCCCTGTAAATGACCACTCTATTTCTCTCACAGTCTCTCCCTGTAAATAACCACTCTATTTCTCACACAGTCTCTCTCTGTAAATGACCACTCTATTTCTCACACAGTCTCTCTCTGTAAATGACCACTCTATTTCTTACACACTCTCTCCCTGTAAATGAGCACTCTATTTCTCTCACACTCTCTCCCTGTAAATGACCACTCTATTTCTCACACAGTCTCTCTCTGTAAATGACCACTCTATTTCTCACACAGTCTCTCCCTGTAAATGACCACTCTATTTCTCACGCACTTTCTCCCTGTAAATGACCACTCTATTTCTCTCACAGTCTCTCCCTGTAAATGAGCACTCTATTTCTCTCACACTCTCTCCCTGTAAATGACCACTCTATTTCTCACACACTCTCTCCCTGTAAATGACCACTCCATTTCTCACACAGTCTCTCCCTGTAAATGACCACTCTATTTCTCAGACACTCTCTCCCTATAAATGACAACTCTATTTCTCACACAGTCTCTCACTGTAAATGACCACTCTATTTCTCACACACTCTCTCCCTGTAAATGACCACTCTATTTCTCACACACTCTCTTCCTGTAAATGACCACTCTATTTCTCTAATACTCTCTCCCTGTAAATGACCACTCTATTTCTCTAATACTCTCGCTCTGTAAATGACCACTCTATTTCTCACACACTCTCTCTCTGTAAATGACCACTCTATTTCTCTCACAGTCTCTCCCTGTAAATGACCACTCTATTTCTCTCAAACTCTCTCCCTGTAAATGACCACTCTATTTCTTACACAGTCTCTCTATGTAAATGACCACTCTATTTCTCACACACTCTCTGCCTGTAAATGACCACTGTATTTCTCACGCACTCTCTCCCTCTAAATGACCACTCTTTTTCTCTCACGCTCTCTCCCTGTAAATGACCACTCTATTTCTCACGCACTCTCTCCATGTAAATGACCACTGTATTTCTCACGCACTCTCTCCATGTAAATGACCACTCTATTTCTCACACAGTCTCTCCCTGTAAATGACCACTCTATTTCTCTCGTACTCTCTCCCTGTAAATGACCACTCTATTTCTCACGCACTCTCTCCCTGAAAATGACCACTCTATTTCTTACACAGTCTCTCCCTGTAAATGACCACTCTATTTCTTAAACAGTTTCTCCCTGTAAATGACCACTCTATTTCTCACACACTCTCTCCCTGTAAATGACCACTCTATTTCTCTCATACTCTCTCCCTGTAAATGACCACTCTATTTCTCACACAGTCTCTCTCTGTAAATGACCACTCTATTTCTTACACACTCTCTCCCTGTAAATGAGCACTCTATTTCTCTCACACTCTCTCCCTGTAAATGACCACTCTATTTCTCACACACTCTCTCCCTGTAAATGACCACTCTATTTCTCACACAGTCTCTCACTGTAATTGACCACTCTATTTCTCACACACTCTCTCCCTGTAAATGACCACTCTATTTCTCACACACTCTCTTCCTGTAAATGACCACTCAATTTCTCTAATACTCTCTCCCTGTAAATGACCACTCTATTTCTCTAATACTCTCGCTCTGTAAATGACCACTCTATTTCTCTCACAGTCTCTCCCTGTAAATGACCACTCTATTTCTCTCACAATCTCTCCCTGTAAATAACCATTCTATTTCTCACACACTCTCTCTCTGTAAATGACTACTCTATTTCTCTCACAGTCTCTCCCTGTAAATGACCACTCTATTTCTCTCAAACTCTCTCCCTGTAAATGACCACTCTATTTCTTACACAGTCTCTCTATGTAAATAACCACTCTATTTCTCACACACTCTCTGCCTGTAAATGACCACTGTATTTCTCACGCACTCTCTCCCTGTAAATGACCACTCTATTTCTCTCACACTCTCTCCCTGTAAATGACCACTCTATTTCTCACACACTCTCTCCCTGTAAATGACCACTCTATTTCTTACACAGTCTCTCCCTGTAAATGACCACTCTATTTCTCACACACTCTCTCCCTGTAAATGACCACTCTATTTCTCTCACACTCTCTCTGTAAATGACCACTCTATTTCTCTCACAGTCTCTCTCTGTAAATGACCACTCTATTTCTCTCACACTCTCTCCCTGTAAATGACCACTCTATTTCTCTCACACTCTCTCTCTGTAAATGACCACTCTATTTCTTACACAATCTCTCCCTGTAAATGCCCACTCTATTTCTCACACAGTCTCTCACTGTAAATGACCACTCTATTTCTCACACACTCTCTCCCTGTAAATGACCACTCTATTTCTCACACACTCTCTCCCTCTAAATGACCACTTTATTTCTCACACCTCTCTCCCTGTAAATGACCACTCTATTTCTCACACACACTCTCTCTGTAAATGACCACTCTATTTCTCTAATACTCTCTCCTTGTAAATGACCACTCTATTTCTCACACACTCTCTCCCTGTAAATGACCACTCTATTTCTTACACAGTCTCTCCCTGTAAATGACCACTCTATTTCTCTCTCACACTCTCCCTGTAAATGACCACTCTATTTCTTACACAGTCTCTCCCTGTAAATGACCACTCTATTTCTCTCTCACACTCTCCCTGTAAATGACCACTCTATTTCTTACACAGTCTCTCTCTGTAAATGACCACTCTATTTCTCACACACTCTCTCTCTGTAAATGACCACTCTATTTCTCTCACACTCTCTCCCTGTAAATGACCACTCTATTTCTCACACACTCTCTCCATGTAAATGACCACTCTATTTCTTACACAGTCTCTCTCTGTAAATGACCACTCTATTTCTCTAATACTCTCGCTCTGTAAATGACCACTCTATTTCTCACACAGTCTCTCCCTGTAAACGACCATTCTATTTCTTACACAGTCTCTCCCTGTAAATGACCACTCTATTTCTCACACACTCTCTCTCTGTAAATGACCACTCTATTTCTCACACACTCTCTCCCTGTAAATGACCACTCTATTTCTTACACACTCTCTCCCTGTAAATGACCACTCTATTTCTCACACAGTCTCTCACTGTAAATGACCACTCTATATCTCACACACTCTCTCCCTGTAAATGACCACTCTATTTCTCACACACTCTCTTCCTGTAAATGACCACTCTATTTCTCACACACTCTCTCTCTGTAAATGACCACTCTATTTCTCTAATACTCTCTCCCTGTAAATGACCACTCTATTTCTCTCTCACTCTCTCCCTGTAAATGACCACTCTATTTCTTACACAGTCTCTCTCTGTAAATGACCACTCTATTTCTCTAATACACTCGCTCTGTAAATGACCACTCTATTTCTCTCACAGTCTCTCCCTGTAAATGACCACTCTATTTCTCACACGCTCTCTCCCTCTAAATGACCACTCTATTTCTCTCTAACTCTCTCCCTGTAAATGACCACTCCATTTCTTACACAGTCTCTCTCTGTAAATGACCACTCTATTTCTCTAATACTCTCGCTCTGTAAATGACCACTCTATTTCTCTCACAGTCTCTCCCTGTAAATGACCACTCTATTTCTCACACAGTCTCTCCCTGTAAATGACCACTCTATTTCTTACACAGTCTCTCTCTGTAAATGACCACTCTATTTCTCTCGTACTCTCTCCCTGTAAATGACCACTCTATTTCTCTCACGCTCTCTCCCTGTAAATGACCAGTCTATTTCTCACGCACTCTCTCCATGTAAATGACCACTGTATTTCTCTCGTACTCTCTCCCTGTAAATGACCACTCTATTTCTCACGCACTCTCTCCCTGAAAATGACCACTCTATTTCTTACACAGTCTCTCCCTGTAAATGACCACTCTATTTCTCACGCACTCTCTCCCTGAAAATGACCACTCTATTTCTTACACAGTCTCTCCATGTAAATGACCACTCTATTTCTCTCGTACTCTCTCCCTGTAAATGACCACTCTATTTCTCACACACTCTCTCCCTGTACATGACCACTCTATTTCTCACACACTATCTCCCTATAAATGACCACTCTATTTCTCTCACAGTCTCTCCCTGTAAATAACCACTCTATTTCTCACACAGTCTCTCTCTGTAAATGACCACTCTATTTCTCACACAGTCTTTCTCTGTAAATGACCACTCTATTTCTAACACACTCTCTCCCTGTAAATGAGCACCCTATTTCTCTCACACTCTCTCCCTGTAAATGACCACTCTATTTCTCACACAGTCTCTCTCTGTAAATGACCACTCTATTTCTCACACAGTCTCTCCCTGTAAATGACCACTCTATTTCTCACGCACTTTCTCCCTGTAAATGACCACTCTATTTCTCTCACAGTCTCTCCCTGTAAATGACCACTCTATTTCTCTCACACTCTCTCTCTGTAAATGACCACTGTATTTCTCACACACTCTCTCCCTGTAAATGACCACTCCATTTCTCACACAGTCTCTCCCTGTAAATGACCACTCTATTTCTCAGACACTCTCTCCCTATAAATGACCACTCTATTTCTCACACAGTCTCTCACTGTAAATGACCACTCTATTTCTCACACACTCTCTCCCTGTAAATGACCACTCTATTTCTCACACACTCTCTTCCTGTAAATGACCACTCTATTTCTCTAATACTCTCTCCCTGTAAATGACCACTCTATTTCTCTAATACTCTCGCTCTGTAAATGACCACTCTATTTCTCACACACTCTCTCTCTGTAAATGACCACTCTATTTCTCTCACAGTCTCTCCCTGTAAATGACCACTCTATTTCTCTCAAACTCTCTCCCTGTAAATGACCACTCTATTTCTTACACAGTCTCTCTATGTAAATGACCACTCTATTTCTCACACACTCTCTGCCTGTAAATGACCACTGTATTTCTCACGCACTCTCTCCCTGTAAATGACCACTCTATTTCTCTCACGCTCTCTCCCTGTAAATGACCACTCTATTTCTCACGCACTCTCTCCATGTAAATGACCACTCTATTTCTTACACAGTTTCTCCCCGTAAATGACCACTCTATTTCTCACACACTCTCTCCCTGTAAATGACCACTCTATTTCTCTCATACTCTCTCCCTGTAAATGACCACTCTATTTCTCAGACAGTCTCTCTCTGTAAATGACCACTCTATTTCTTACACACTCTCTCCCTGTAAATGAGCACTCTATTTCTCTCACACTCTCTCCCTGTAAAAGACCACTCTATTTCTCACACAGTCTCTCTCTGTAAATGACCACTCTATTTCTCACACAGTCTCTCCCTGTAAATGACCACTCTATTTCTCACGCACTTTCTCCCTGTAAATGACCACTCTATTTCTCACACAGTCTCTCCCTGTAAATGACCACTCTATTTCTCTCACACTCTCTCCCTGTAAATGACCACTCTATTTCTCACACACTCTCTCCCTGTAAATGACCACTCCATTTCTCACACAGTCTCTCCCTGTAAATGACCACTCTATTTCTCAGACACTCTCTCCCTGTAAATGACCACTCTATTTCTCACACAGTCTCTCACTGTAAATGACCACTCTATTTCTCACACACTCTCTCCCTGTAAATGACCACTCTATTTCTCACACACTCTCTTCCTGTAAATGACCACTCTATTTCTCTAATACTCTCTCCCTGTAAATGACCACTCTATTTCTCTAATACTCTCGCTCTGTAAATGACCACTCTATTTCTCTCACAGTCTCTCCCTGTAAATGACCACTCTATTTCTCTCACAATCTCTCCCTGTAAATAACCACTCTATTTCTCACACACTCTCTCTCTGTAAATGACCACTCTATTTCTCTCACAGTCTCTCCCTGTAAATGACCACTCTATTTCTCTCAAACTCTCTCCCTGTAAATGACCACTCTATTTCTTACACAGTCTCTCCCTGTAAATGACCACTCTATTTCTCACACACTCTCTGCCTGTAAATGACCACTGTATTTCTCACGCACTCTCTCCCTGTAAATGACCACTCTATTTCTCTCACACTCTCTCCCTGTAAATGACCACTCTATTTCTCACACACTCTCTCCCTGTAAATGACCACTCTATTTCTTACACAGTCTCTCCCTGTAAATGACCACTCTATTTCTCACACACTCTCTCCCTGTAAATGACCACTCTATTTCTCTCACACTCTCTCTGTAAATGACCACTCTATTTCTCTCACAGTCTCTCTCTGTAAATGACCACTTTATTTCTCTCACACTCTGTCCCTATAAATGACCACTATATTTCTCTCACACTCTCTCTCTGTAAATGACCACTCTATTTCTTACACAATCTCTCCCTGTAAATGACCACTCTATTTCTCACACAGTCTCTCACTGTAAATGACCACTCTATTTCTCACACACTCTCTCCCTGTAAATGACCACTCTATTTCTCACACACTCTCTCCCTCTAAATGACCACTTTATTTCTCACACCTCTCTCCCTGTAAATGACCACTCTATTTCTCACACACTCTCTCTCTGTAAATGACCACTCTATTTCTCTAATACTCTCTCCCTGTAAATGACCACTCTATTTCTCACACACTCTCTCCCTGTAAATGACCACTCTATTTCTTACACAGTCTCTCCCTGTAAATGACCACTCTATTTCTCTCTCACACTCTCCCTGTAAATGACCACTCTATTTCTTACACAGTCTCTCCCTGTAAATGACCACTCTATTTCTCTCTCACACTCTCCCTGTAAATGACCACTCTATTTCTTACACAGTCTCTCTCTGTAAATGACCACTCTATTTCTCACACACTCTCTCTCTGTAAATGACCACTCTATTTCTCTCACACTCTCTCCCTGTAAATGACCACTCTATTTCTCACACACTCTCTCCATGTAAATGACCACTCTATTTCTTACACAGTCTCTCTCTGTAAATGACCACTCTATTTCTCTAATACTCTCGCTCTGTAAATGACCACTCTATTTCTCACACAGTCTCTCCCTGTAAACGACCATTCTATTTCTTACACAGTCTCTCCCTGTAAATGACCACTCTATTTCTCACACACTCTCTCTCTGTAAATGACCACTCTATTTCTCACACACTCTCTCCCTGTAAATGACCACTCTATTTCTTACACACTCTCTCCCTGTAAATGACCACTCTATTTCTCACACAGTCTCTCACTGTAAATGACCACTCTATATCTCACACACACTCTCCCTGTAAATGACCACTCTATTTCTCACACACTCTCTTCCTGTAAATGACCACTCTATTTCTCACACACTCTCTCTCTGTAAATGACCACTCTATTTCTCTAATACTCTCTCCCTGTAAATGACCACTCTATTTCTCTCTCACTCTCTCCCTGTAAATGACCACTCTATTTCTTACACAGTCTCTCTCTGTAAATGACCACTCTATTTCTCTAATACACTCGCTCTGTAAATGACCACTCTATTTCTCTCACAGTCTCTCCCTGTAAATGACCACTCTATTTCTCACACGCTCTCTCCCTCTAAATGACCACTCTATTTCTCTCTAACTCTCTCCCTGTAAATGACCACTCCATTTCTTACACAGTCTCTCTCTGTAAATGACCACTCTATTTCTCTAATACTCTCGCTCTGTAAATGACCACTCTATTTCTCTCACAGTCTCTCCCTGTAAATGACCACTCTATTTCTCACACAGTCTCTCCCTGTAAATGACCACTCTATTTCTTACACAGTCTCTCTCTGTAAATGACCACTCTATTTCTCTCGTACTCTCTCCCTGTAAATGACCACTCTATTTCTCTCACGCTCTCTCCCTGTAAATGACCAGTCTATTTCTCACGCACTCTCTCCATGTAAATGACCACTGTATTTCTCTCGTACTCTCTCCCTGTAAATGACCACTCTATTTCTCACGCACTCTCTCCCTGAAAATGACCACTCTATTTCTTACACAGTCTCTCCCTGTAAATGACCACTCTATTTCTCACGCACTCTCTCCCTGAAAATGACCACTCTATTTCTTACACAGTCTCTCCATGTAAATGACCACTCTATTTCTCTCGTACTCTCTCCCTGTAAATGACCACTCTATTTCTCACACACTCTCTCCCTGTACATGACCACTCTATTTCTCACACACTATCTCCCTATAAATGACCAGTCTATTTCTCACGCACTCTCTCCACATAAATGACTACTGTATTTCTCTCGTACTCTCTCCCTGTAAATGACCACTCTATTTCTCACGCACTCTCTCCCTGAAAATGACCACTCTATTTCTTACACACTCTCTCCCTGTAAATGACCACTCTATTTCTCTCACACACTCTCTCCCTGTAAATGACCACTCTATTTCTCTCACAGTCTCTCCCTGTAAATAACCACTCTATTTCTCACACAGTCTCTATCTGTAAATGACCACTCTATTTCTCACACAGTCTCTCTCTGTAAATGACCACTCTATTTCTTACACACTCTCTCCCTGTAAATGAGCACTCTATTTCTCTCACACTCGCTCCCTGTAAATGACCACTCTATTTCTCACACAGTCTCTCTCTGTAAATGACCACTCTATTTCTCACACAGTCTCTCCCTGTAAATGACCACTCTATTTCTCACGCACTTTCTCCCTGTAAATGACCACTCTATTTCTCTCACAGTCTCTCCCTGTAAATGACCACTCTATTTCTCTCACACTCTCTCCCTGTAAATGACCACTCTATTTCTCACACACTCTCTCCCTGTAAATGACCACTCCATTTCTCACACAGTCTCTCCCTGTAAATGACCACTCTATTTCTCAGACACTCTCTGCCTATAAATGACCACTCTATTTCTCACACAGTCTCTCACTGTAAATGACCACTCTATTTCTCACACACTCTCTCCCTGTAAATGACCACTCTATTTCTCACACACTCTCTTCCTGTAAATGGCCACTCTATTTCTCTAATACTCTCTCCCTGTAAATGACCACTCTATTTCTCTAATACTCTCGCTCTGTAAATGACCACTCTATTTCTCACACACTCTCTCTCTGTAAATGACCACTCTATTTCTCTCACAGTCTCTCCCTGTAAATGACCACTCTATTTCTCTCAAACTCTCTCCCTGTAAATGACCACTCTATTTCTTACACAGTCTCTCTATGTAAATGACCACTCTATTTCTCACACACTCTCTGCCTGTAAATGACCACTGTATTTCTCACGCACTCTCTCCCTGTAAATGACCACTCTATTTCTCTCACGCTCTCTCCCTGTAAATGACCACTCTATTTCTCACGCACTCTCTCCATGTAAATGACCACTGTATTTCTCACGCACTCTCTCCATGTAAATGACCACTCTATTTCTCACACAGTCTCTCCCTGTAAATGACCACTCTATTTCTCTCGTACTCTCTCCCTGTAAATGACCACTCTATTTCTCACGCACTCTCTCCCTGAAAATGACCACTCTATTTCTTACACAGTCTCTCCCTGTAAATGACCACTCTATTTCTTACACAGTTTCTCCCCGTAAATGACCACTCTATTTCTCACACACTCTCTCCCTGTAAATGACCACTCTATTTCTCTCATACTCTCTCCCTGTAAATGACCACTCTATTTCTCAGACAGTCTCTCTCTGTAAATGACCACTCTATTTCTTACACACTCTCTCCCTGTAAATGAGCACTCTATTTCTCTCACACTCTCTCCCTGTAAAAGACCACTCTATTTCTCACACAGTCTCTCTCTGTAAATGACCACTCTATTTCTCACACAGTCTCTCCCTGTAAATGACCACTCTATTTCTCACGCACTTTCTCCCTGTAAATGACCACTCGATTTCTCTCACAGTCTCTCCCTGTAAATGACCACTCTATTTCTCTCACACTCTCTCCCTGTTAATGACCACTCTATTTCTCACACACTCTCTCCCTGTAAATGACCACTCCATTTCTCACACAGTCTCTCCCTGTAAATGACCACTCTATTTCTCAGACACTCTCTCCCTGTAAATGACCACTCTATTTCTCACACAGTCTCTCACTGTAAATGACCACTCTATTTCTCACACACTCTCTCCCTGTAAATGACCACTCTATTTCTCACACACTCTCTTCCTGTAAATGACCACTCTATTTCTCTAATACTCTCTCCCTGTAAATGACCACTCTATTTCTCTAATACTCTCGCTCTGTAAATGACCACTCTATTTCTCTCACAGTCTCTCCCTGTAAATGACCACTCTATTTCTCTCACAATCTCTCCCTGTAAATAACCACTCTATTTCTCACACACTCTCTCTCTGTAAATGACCACTCTATTTCTCTCACAGTCTCTCCCTGTAAATGACCACTCTATTTCTCTCAAACTCTCTCCCTGTAAATGACCACTCTATTTCTTACACAGTCTCTCCCTGTAAATGACCACTCTATTTCTCACACACTCTCTGCCTGTAAATGACCACTGTATTTCTCACGCACTCTCTCCCTGTAAATGACCACTCTATTTCTCTCACACTCTCTCCCTGTAAATGACCACTCTATTTCTCACACACTCTCTCCCTGTAAATGACCACTCTATTTCTTACACAGTCTCTCCCTGTAAATGACCACTCTATTTCTCACACACTCTCTCCCTGTAAATGACCACTCTATTTCTCTCACACTCTCTCTGTAAATGACCACTCTATTTCTCTCACAGTCTCTCTCTGTAAATGACCACTCTATTTCTCTCACACTCTCTCCCTGTAAATGACCACTCTATTTCTCTCACACTCTCTCTCTGTAAATGACCACTCTATTTCTTACACAATCTCTCCCTGTAAATGACCACTCTATTTCTCACACAGTCTCTCACTGTAAATGACCACTCTATTTCTCACACACTCTCTCCCTGTAAATGACCACTCTATTTCTCACACACTCTCTCCCTCTAAATGACCACTTTATTTCTCACACCTCTCTCCCTGTAAATGACCACTCTATTTCTCACACACTCTCTCTCTGTTAATGACCACTCTATTTCTCTAATACTCTCTCCCTGTAAATGACCACTCTATTTCTCACACACTCTCTCCCTGTAAATGACCACTCTATTTCTTACACAGTCTCTCCCTGTAAATGACCACTCTATTTCTCTCTCACACTCTCCCTGTAAATGACCACTCTATTTCTTACACAGTCTCTCCCTGTAAATGACCACTCTATTTCTCTCTCACACTCTCCCTGTAAATGACCACTCTATTTCTTACACAGTCTCTCTCTGTAAATGACCACTCTATTTCTCACACACTCTCTCTCTGTAAATGACCACTCTATTTCTCTCACACTCTCTCCCTGTAAATGACCACTCTATTTCTCACACACTCTCTCCATGTAAATGACCACTCTATTTCTTACACAGTCTCTCTCTGTAAATGACCACTCTATTTCTCTAATACTCTCGCTCTGTAAATGACCACTCTATTTCTCACACAGTCTCTCCCTGTAAACGACCATTCTATTTCTTACACAGTCTCTCCCTGTAAATGACCACTCTATTTCTCACACACTCTCTCTCTGTAAATGACCACTCTATTTCTCACACACTCTCTCCCTGTAAATGACCACTCTATTTCTTACACACTCTCTCCCTGTAAATGACCACTCTATTTCTCACACAGTCTCTCACTGTAAATGACCACTCTATATCTCACACACACTCTCCCTGTAAATGACCACTCTATTTCTCACACACTCTCTTCCTGTAAATGACCACTCTTTTTCTCACACACTCTCTCTCTGTAAATGACCACTCTATTTCTCTAATACTCTCTCCCTGTAAATGACCACTCTATTTCTCTCTCACTCTCTCCCTGTAAATGACCACTCTATTTCTTACACAGTCTCTCTCTGTAAATGACCACTCTATTTCTCTAATACACTCGCTCTGTAAATGACCACTCTATTTCTCTCACAGTCTCTCCCTGTAAATGACCACTCTATTTCTCACACGCTCTCTCCCTCTAAATGACCACTCTATTTCTCTCTAACTCTCTCCCTGTAAATGACCACTCCATTTCTTACACAGTCTCTCTCTGTAAATGACCACTCTATTTCTCTAATACTCTCGCTCTGTAAATGACCACTCTATTTCTCTCACAGTCTCTCCCTGTAAATGACCACTCTATTTCTCACACAGTCTCTCCCTGTAAATGACCACTCTATTTCTTACACAGTCTCTCTCTGTAAATGACCACTCTATTTCTCTCGTACTCTCTCCCTGTAAATGACCACTCTATTTCTCTCACGCTCTCTCCCTGTAAATGACCAGTCTATTTCTCACGCACTCTCTCCATGTAAATGACCACTGTATTTCTCTCGTACTCTCTCCCTGTAAATGACTACTCTATTTCTCACGCACTCTCTCCCTGAAAATGACCACTCTATTTCTTACACAGTCTCTCCCTGTAAATGACCACTCTATTTCTCACGCACTCTCTCCCTGAAAATGACCACTCTATTTCTTACACAGTCTCTCCATGTAAATGACCACTCTATTTCTCTCGTACTCTCTCCCTGTAAATGACCACTCTATTTCTCACACACTCTCTCCCTGTACATGACCACTCTATTTCTCACACACTATCTCCCTATAAATGACCAGTCTATTTCTCACGCACTCTCTCCACATAAATGACTACTGTATTTCTCTCGTACTCTCTCCCTGTAAATGACCACTCTATTTCTCACGCACTCTCTCCCTGAAAATGACCACTCTATTTCTTACACACTCTCTCCCTGTAAATGACCACTCTATTTCTCTCACACACTCTCTCCCTGTAAATGACCACTCTATTTCTCTCACAGTCTCTCCCTGTAAATAACCACTCTATTTCTCACACAGTCTCTATCTGTAAATGACCACTCTATTTCTCACACAGTCTCTCTCTGTAAATGACCACTCTATTTCTTACACACTCTCTCCCTGTAAATGAGCACTCTATTTCTCTCACACTCTCTCCCTGTAAATGACCACTCTATTTCTCACACAGTCTCTCTCTGTAAATGACCACTCTATTTCTCACACAGTCTCTCCCTGTAAATGACCACTCTATTTCTCACGCACTTTCTCCCTGTAAATGACCACTCTATTTCTCTCACAGTCTCTCCCTGTAAATGACCACTCTATTTCTCTCACACTCTCTCCCTGTAAATGACCACTCTATTTCTCACACACTCTCTCCCTGTAAATGACCACTCCATTTCTCACACAGTCTCTCCCTGTAAATGACCACTCTATTTCTCAGACACTCTCTGCCTATAAATGACCACTCTATTTCTCACACAGTCTCTCACTGTAAATGACCACTCTATTTCTCACACACTCTCTCCCTGTAAATGACCACTCTATTTCTCACACACTCTCTTCCTGTAAATGGCCACTCTATTTCTCTAATACTCTCTCCCTGTAAATGACCACTCTATTTCTCTAATACTCTCGCTCTGTAAATGACCACTCTATTTCTCACACACTCTCTCTCTGTAAATGACCACTCTATTTCTCTCACAGTCTCTCCCTGTAAATGACCACTCTATTTCTCTCAAACTCTCTCCCTGTAAATGACCACTCTATTTCTTACACAGTCTCTCTATGTAAATGACCACTCTATTTCTCACACACTCTCTGCCTGTAAATGACCACTGTATTTCTCACGCACTCTCTCCCTGTAAATGACCACTCTATTTCTCTCACGCTCTCTCCCTGTAAATGACCACTCTATTTCTCACGCACTCTCTCCATGTAAATGACCACTGTATTTCTCACGCACTCTCTCCATGTAAATGACCACTCTATTTCTCACACAGTCTCTCCCTGTAAATGACCACTCTATTTCTCTCGTACTCTCTCCCTGTAAATGACCACTCTATTTCTCACGCACTCTCTCCCTGAAAATGACCACTCTATTTCTTACACAGTCTCTCCCTGTAAATGACCACTCTATTTCTTACACAGTTTCTCCCCGTAAATGACCACTCTATTTCTCACACACTCTCTCCATGTAAATGACCACTCTATTTCTCTCATACTCTCTCCCTGTAAATGACCACTCTATTTCTCACACATTCTCTCTCTGTAAATGACCACTCTATTTCTTACACACTCTCTCCCTGTAAATGAGCACTCTATTTCTCTCACACTCTCTCCCTGTAAATGACCACTCTATTTCTCACACAGTCTCTCTCTGTAAATGACCACTCTATTTCTCACACAGTCTCTCCCTGTAAATGACCACTCTATTTCTCACGCACTTTCTCAATGTAAATGACCACTCTATTTCTCTCACAGTCTCTCCCTGTAAATGACCACTCTATTTCTCTCACACTCTCTCCCTGTAAATGACCACTCTATTTCTCACACACTCTCTCCCTGTAAATGACCACTCCATTTCTCACACAGTCTCTCCCTGTAAATGACCACTCTATTTCTCAGACACTCTCTCCCTGTAAATGACCACTCTATTTCTCACACAGTCTCTCACTGTAAATGAACACTCTATTTCTCACACACTCTCTCCCTGTAAATGACCACTCTATTTCTCACACACTCTCTTCCTGTAAATGACCACTCTATTTCTCTAATACTCTCTCCCTGTAAATGACCACTCTATTTCTCTAATACTCTCGCTCTGTAAATGACCACTCTATTTCTCTCACAGTCTCTCCCTGTAAATCACCACTCTATTTCTCTCACAATCTCTCCCTGTAAATAACCACTCTATTTCTCACACACTCTCTCTCTGTAAATGACCACTCTATTTCTCTCACAGTCTCTCCCTGTAAATGAAAACTCTATTTCTCTCAAACTCTCTCCCTGTAAATGACCACTCTATTTCTTACACAGTCTCTCTATGTTAATAACCACTCTATTTCTCACAAACTCTCTGCCTGTAAATGACCACTGTATTTCTCACGCACTCTCTCCCTGTAAATGACCACTCTATTTCTCTCACGCTCTCTCCCTGTAAATGACCACTCTATTTCTCACGCACTCTCTCCATGTAAATGACCACTCTATTTCTCTAATACTCTCTCCCTGTAAATGACCACTCTATTTCTCTAATACTCTCGCTCTGTAAATGACCACTCTAATTCTCTCACAGTCTCTCCCTGTAAATGACCACTCTATTTCTTACACAATCTCTCCCTGTAAATGACCACTCTATTTCTCACGCACTCTCTCCCTGAAAATGACTACTCTATTTCTTACACAGTCTCTCCCCGTAAATGACCACTCTATTTCGTACACAGTCTCTCCCCGTAAATGACCACTCTATTTCTCACACACTCTCTCCCTGTAAATGACCACTCTATTTCTCTCATACTCTCTCCCTGTAAATGACCACTCTATTTCTCACGCACACTCTCCCTGTTAATGACCACTCTATTTCTTACACAGTCTCTCCCTGTAAATGACCACTCTATTTCTCACACACTCTCTCCCTGTAAATGACCACTCTATATCTCTCATACTCTCTCCCTTGAAATGACCACTCTATTTCTCTCACACAGTCTCTCCCTGTAAATGAACACTCTATTTCTCTCACACAGTCTCTCCCTGTAAATGACCACTCTTTTTCTCTCATACTCTCTCCCTGTATATGACCACTCTATTTCTCACACGCTCTCTCCCTGTAAATGACCCCGCTCCTCTCACACTCTCTCACTGTAAATGGCCCCGCTCCTCTCACACTCTCTAAATGTAAATGACCCCGCTCCTCTCACACTCTCTCACTGTAAATGACCCCGCTCCTCTCACACTCTCTCACTGTTAATGACCCCGCTCCTCTCACACACTCTCACTATAAATGACCCCGCTCCGCTCACACTCTCTCACTGTAAATGACCCCGCTCCTCTCACACTCTCTCACTGTAAATGACCCCGCTCCTCTCACACTCTCTCACTGTAAATGACCCCCCTCCTCTCACAATCTCTCACTGTAAATGACGCCGCTCCTCTCCCACTCTCTCACTGTAAATGACCTCGCTCCTCTCACACTGTTACAGTAACTACCCCGCTCCTCTCACACTCTCACTGTAAATGGCCCCGCTCCTCTCACACTCTCTCACTTTAAATGACGCCGCTCCTTTCACACTCTCTCACTGTAATTGACCCAGCTCCTCTCACATTCTCTCACTGTAAATGACCCCGCTCCTCTCAACTCTCTCCCTGTAAATGACCCCGCTCCTCTCACACTCTCTCACTGTAAATGACCCCGCTCCTCTCACACTCTCTCACTGTAAATGACCCCGCTCCTCTCACAATCTCTCACTGTAAATGACCCCGCTCCTCTCACAATCTCTCACTGTAAATGGCCCCGCTCCTCTCTCACTCTCTCACTGTAAATGACCCCGCTCCTCTCACACAGTCTCCCCCTGTAAATGACCCCGCTCCTCTCACACTCTCTCACTGTAAATGACCCCGCTCCTCTCAGACAATCTCACTGTAAATGACCACGCTTCTATCAGACAATCTCACTGTAAATGACCCCGCTCCTCTCAGACAATCTCACTGTAAATGACCCCGCTCCTCTCACACTCTCTCACTGTAATTGACCCCGCTCCTCTCACACTCTCTCACTGTAAATGACCCCGCTCCTCCCACACACTCTCACTGTAAATGACACCTCTCCTCTCACACTCTCTCACTGTAAATGACCCCGCTCCTTTCAGACTCTCTCACTGTAAATGACCACGCTCCTCTCACACTCTCTCACTGTAAATGACCCCGCTACTCTCACACTCTCTCACTGTAAATGACCCCGCTCCTTTCAGACTCTCTCACTGTAAATGACCCCGCTCCTCTCACACTGTCTCACTGTAAATGACCCCGCTCCTCTCACACTCTCTCACTGTAAATGGCACCGCTCCTCTCACACTCTCTCACTGTAAATGACCCCGGTCCTCTCACACTCTCTCACTGTAAATGGCCCCGCTCCTCTCACACTCTCTCACTGCAAATGACCCCGCTCCTCTCACACTCTCTCACTGTAAATGACCCCGCTCCTCTCACACTCTCTCACTGTAAATGACCCCGGTCCTCTCACACTCTCTCACTGTAAATGGCCCCGCTCCTCTCACACTCTCTCACTGTAAATGACCCCACTCCTCTCACACTCTCTCACTGTAAATGACCCCGCTCCTTTCAGACACTCTCACTGTAAATGACCCCGCTCCTCTCACACTCTCTCACTGTAAATGACCCCGCTCCTCTCACACTCTCTCACTGTAAATGACCCCGCTCCTTTCAGACTCTCTCACTGTAAATGACCCCGCTCCCCTCACACTCTCTCACTGTAAATGACCCCGCTCCTCTCACACTCTCTCACTGTAAATGACCCCGCTCCTTTCAGACTCTCTCACTGTAAATGACCCCGCTCCCCTCACACACTCTCACTGTAAATGACTCCGCTCCTCTCACACTCTCTCACTGTAAATGACCCCGCTCCTCTCACACTCTCTCACTGTAAATGACCCCGCTCCTCTCACACTCTCTCACTGTAAATGAGCTCGCTCCTCTCACACTCTCTCACTGTAAATGGGCCCGCTCCTCTCACACTCTTTCACTCTAAATGACCCGCTCCTCTCACACTCTCTCACTGTAAATGACCCCGCTCCTTTCAGACTCTCTAACTGTAAATGACCCCGCTCCCCTCACACTCTCTCACTGTAAATGACCCCGCTCCTCTCTCACACTCTCACTGTAAATGACGCCGATCCTCTCACACTATCTCACTGTAAATTACCCCATTCCTCTCACACTCTCTCACTGTAAATGACCCCGCTCCTCTCACACTCTCTCACTATAAATGACCCCGCTCCTCTCACACTCTCTCACTGTAAATGACCCCGCTCCTTTCAGACTCTCTAACTGTAAATGACCCCGCTCCCCTCACACTCTCTCACTGTAAATGACCCCGCTCCTCTCACACTCTCTCACTGTAAATGACCCCGCTCCTCTCACACTCTCTCACTGTAAATGATCCCGCTCCTCTCACACTGTCTCACTGTAAATGACCCCGCTCCTCTCACACTCTCTCACTGTAAATGACCCCGCTCCTCTCACACTGTCTCACTGTAAATGACCCCGCTCCTCTCACACTCTCTCACTGTAAATGACCCCGCTCCTCTCACACTCTCTCACTGTAAATGACCCCGCTCCTCTTACACTCTCTCCCTGTAAATGACCCCGCTCCTCTCACACTCTCTCACTGTAAATGACCCCGCTCCTCTCACACTCTCTCACTGTAAATGACCCCGCTCCTCTCACACTCTCTCACTGTAAATGACCCCACTCCACTCACACTCTCTCACTGTAAATGACCCCACTCCTGTCACACACTCTCACTGTAAATGACCCCGCTCCTTTCAGACTCTCTCACTGTAAATGACCCCGCTCCTCTCACACTCTCTCACTGTAAATGACCCCACTCCTCTCACACTCTCTCACTGTAAATGACCCCGCTCCTCTCACATTCTCTCACTGTAAATGACCCCGCTCCTCTCACATTCTCTCACTGTAAATGACCCCGCTCCTCTCACATTCTCTCACTGTAAATGACCCCGCTCCTCTCACATTCTCTCACTGTAAATGACCCCGCTCCTCTCACACACTCTCACTGTAAATGACCCCGCTCCTCTCACACACTCTCACTGTAAATGAACCCGCTCCTCTCACACACTCTCACTGTAAATGACCCCGCTCCTCTCACACTCTCTTACTGTAAATGACCCCGCTCCTCTCACACTCTCTCACTGTAAATGACCCCGCTCCTCTCACACCCTCTCACTGTAAATGACCCCGCTCCTCTCACACTCTCTTACTGTAAATGACCCCGCTCCTCTCACACTCTCTTACTGTAAATGACCCCGCTCCTCTCACACTCTCTCACTGTAAATGACCCCGCTCCTCTCACACCCTCTCACTGTAAATGACGCTGCTCCTCTCACACTCTCTCACTGTAAATGACCCCACTCCTCTCACGCTCTCTCACTGTAAATGACCCCGCTCCTCTCACACTCTCTCACTGTAAATGACCCCGCTCCTCTCACAGTCTCTCACTGTAAATGACCCCACTCCTCTCACACTCTCTCACTGTAAATGACCCTGCTCGTCTCATACTCTCACACAGTAAATTACCCCTCTCTTCTCACACTCTCTCACTGTAAATGGCCCAGCTCCTCTCACACTCTCTCACTGTGAATGACCCCGCTCCTCTCACACTCTCACACTATAAATGACCCTGTCCTCTCACACAATCTCACTGTAAATGACCCCGCTCCTCTCACATTCTCTCACTGTGAATTACCCCGCTCCCCTCAAACTCTCTCACTGTAAATGACCCCGCTCCTCTCACACTCTCTCACTGTAAATGGCCCCGCTCCTCTCACACACTCTCACTGTAAATGACCCCGCTCATCTCACATTCTCTCACTGTAAATGACCCCGCTCCTCTCTCGCTCTCTCACTTTAAATGGCCCCGCTCCTCTCACACTCTCTCACTGTAAATGACCCCACTCCTCTCACACTGTCTCACTGTAATTGACCCCGCTCCTTTCACAATCTCTCACTGTAAATGACCCCGCTCCTCTCAGAATGTCTCACTGTAAATGACCCCGCTCCTCTCCCACCCTCTCACTGTAAATGACCCCGCTCCTCTCACACTCTCTCACTGTAAATGACGCTGCTCCTCTCACACTCTCACTGTAAATGACCCCACTCCTCTCACACTCTCTCACTGTAAATGACCCCGCTCCTTTCACAATCTCTCACTGTAAATGACCCCGCTCCTCTCAATCTCTCTCACTGTGAATGACCCCGCTCCTCTCACACTCTCTCACTGTAAATGGCCCCGCTCCTCTCACTTCTCTCACTGTAAATGTCCCCACTCCTCTCACACTCTCTCACTGTAAATGACCCCGCTCCTCTCACACTCTCTCACTGTAAATGACCCCGCTCCTCTCACAGTCTCTCACTGTAAATGACCCCGCTCCTCTCACACTCTCTCACTGTAAATGACCCCGCTCCTCTCATACTCTCTCACTGTAAATGACCCCGCTCGTCTCATACTCTCTCACTGTAAATGACCCCACTCCTCTCACACTCTCTCACTCTAAATGACCCCGCTCCTCTCACACTCTCTCACTGTAAATGGCCCCGCTCCTCTCACACAATCTCACTGTAAATGACCCAACTCCTCTCACACTCTCTCACTGTAAATGACCCCACTCCTCTCACACTCTCTCACTGTGAATGACCCCTCTCCTCTCAACTCTCTCACTGTAAATGACCCCACTCCTCTCACTCTCTCACTCTAAATGATCCCACTCCTCTCACACTCTCTCACTGTGAATTACGCCGCTCCTCTCACACTCTCTCACTGTAAATGACCCCTCTCCTCTCAACTCTCTCACTGTAAATGACCCCGCTCCTCTCACTCTCTCTCACTGTAAATGACCCCACACCTCTCACACTCTCTCACTCTAAATGACCCCGCTCCTCTCACACAATCTCACTGTAAATGACCCAACTCCTCTCACACTCTCTCACTGTAAATGACCCCGCTCCTCTCACACTCTCTCACTGTAAATGACCCCGCTCCTCTCACACACTCTCACTGTAAATGACCCCGCTCCTCTCTCACTCTCTCACTGTAAATGACCCCGCTCCTCTCACACTCTCTCACTGTAAATGACCCCGCTCCTCTCACACACTCTCACTGTAAATGACGCCGCTCCTCTCACACACTCCCACTGTAAATGACCCCGCTCCTCTCCCACTCTCTCACTGTAAATGACCCCGCTCCTCTCACACTGTTACAGTAACTACCCCGCTACTCTCACACTCTCACTGTAAATGGCCCAGCTCCTCTCACACTCTCTCACTGTAAATGACGCCTCTCCTCTCACACTCTCTCACTGTCAATGGCCTCGCTCCACTCACACTCTCTCACTGTAAATGACTCCACTCCTCACACACTCTCTCACTGTAAATGGCCCCGCTCCTCTCTCACTCTCTCACTGTAAATGACCCTGTCCTCTCACACACTCTCACTGTAAATGACCTCGCTCCTCACACATTCTCTCACTGTGAATTACCCCGCTCCTCTCACACTCTCTCACTGTAAATGACCCCTCTCCTCTCAACTCTCTCCCTGTAAATAACCCCGCTCCTCTCACACTCTCTCACTCTTAATGACCCCGCTCCTCTCACACTCTCTCACTGTAAATGACCACGCTCCTCTCACACTCTCTCACTGTAAATGACCCCGCTCCTCTCACACTCTCTCACTGTAAATGACCCCGCTCCTCTCACACTCTCTCACTGTAAATGAACCCGCTCCCCTCACACTCTCTCACTGTAAATGACCCCGCTCCTCTCACACTCTCTCACTGTAAATGACCCCGCTCCTCTCACATTCTCTCACTGTAAATGACCCCGCTCCTCTCACACTCTCTCACTGTAAATGCACCCGCTCCCCTCACACTCTCTCACTGTAAATGACCCCGCTCCTCTCACACTCTCTCACTGTAAATGAACCCGCTCCCCTCACACTCTCTCACTGTAAATGACCCCGCTCCTCTCACACTCTCTCACTGTAAATGGCTCCGCTCCTCTCACACTCTCTCACTGTAAATGACCCCGCTCATCTCACATTCTCTCACTGTAAATGACCCCGCTCCTCTCTCGCTCTCTCACTTTAAATGGTCCCGCTCCTCTCACACTCTCTCACTGTAAATGACCCCACTCCTCTCACACTCTCTCACTGTAAATGGCCCCGCTCCTCTCACACTCTCTCACTGTAAATGACCCCGCTCCTCTCACACTCTCTCACTGTAAATGACCCCGCTCCTCTCTCGCTCTCTCACTTTAAATGGCCCCGCTCCTCTCACACTCTCTCACTGTAAATGACCCCGCTCCTCTCACACTGTCTCACTGTAATTGACCCCGCTCCTCTCACACTCTCTCACTGTAAATGACCCCGCTCCTCTCACACTGTCTCACTGTAAATGACCCCGCTCCTCTCCCACCCTCTCACTGTAAATGACCCGCTCCTCTCACACTCTCTCACTGTAAATGACCCCGCTCCTCTCACACTCTCTCACTGTAAATGAGCCCGCTCCTCTCACACTCTCTCACTGTAAATGACCCCGCTCCTCTCACACTCTCTCACTGTAAATGTCCCCACTCCTCTCACACTCTCTCACTGTAAATGACCCCGCTCCTCTCATACTCTCTCACTTTAAATGACCCCGCTCCTCTCACATTCTCTCACTGTAAATGACCCCGCTCCTCTAACAGTCTCTCACTGTAAATGACCCCGCTCCTCTCACATTCTCTCACTGTAAATGACCCCGCTCCTCTCACACTCTCTCACTGTAAATGACCCCGCTCCTCTCACACTCTCTCCCTGTAAATGACCCCGCTCCTCTCACACACTCTCACTGTAAATGAACCCACTCCTCTCACACTCTCTTACTTTAACTGACCCCGCTCCTCTCACACTCTCTCACTGTAAATGACCCCGTTCGTCTCATACTCTCTCACTGTAAATGACCCCGCTCTTCTCACACTCTCTCACTGTAAATGACCCCTATCCTCTCACACTCTCTCACTGTAAATGTCCCCGCTCCTCTCACACTCTCTCACTGTGAATGACCCCGCTCCTCTCACACTCTCTCACTATAAATGACCCCGTCCTCTCACACACTCTCACTGTAAATGACCCCGCTCCTCTCACACTCTCTCACTGTGAATTACGCCGCTCCTCTCATACTCTCTCACTGTAAATGACCCCTCTCCTCTCAACTCTCTCACTGTAAATGACGCCGCTCCTCTCACACTCTCTCACTCTAAATGACCCCGCTCCTCTCACACTCTCTCACTGTAAATGACCCAAATCCTCTCACACTCTCTCACTGTAAATGACCCCGCTCCTCTCACACTCTCTCGCTGTAAATGGCCCCCCTCCTCTCACACACTCTCACTGTAAATGACCCCGCTCCTCTCACACTCTCTCACTGTAAATGACCCCGCTCCTCTCACACAGTCTCTCCCGGTAAAGGCCCCCGCTCCTCTCACACTCTCTCACTGTAAATGACCCCGCTCCTCTCACACACTCTCACTGTAAATGACGCCGCTCCTCTCACACACTCTCACTGTAAATGACCCCGCTCCTCTCCCACTCTCTCACTGTAAATGACCCCGCTCCTCTCACACTGTTACAGTAACTACCCCGCTGCTCTCACACTCTCACTGTAAATGGCCCCGCTCCTCTCACACTCTCTCACTTTAAATGACGCCTCTCTTCTCACACTCTCTCACTGTAAATGGCCTCGCTCCACTCACACTCTCTCACTGTAAATGACCCCACTCCACACACACTCTCTCACTGTAAATGACCCCGTTCCTCTCACACACTCTCACTGTAAATGACCCCGCTCCTCTCACACTCTCTCACTGTAAATGACACCGCTCCTCTCACACTCTCTCACTGTAAATGACCTCGCTCCACTCACACTCTCTCACTGTAAATGACTCCACTCCTCACACACTCTCTCACTGTAAATGGCCCCGCTCCTCTCACAATCTCTCACTGTAAATGACCCCATTCCTCTCACACTCTCTCACTGTAAATGACCCCGCTCCTCTCACACAGTCTCTCCCTGTATATGACCCCGCTCCTCTCACACTCTCTCACTGTAAATGACCCCGCTCCTCTCACACTCTCTCACTGTAAATGACCACTCTATTTCTCTCACCGTCTCTCCCTGTAAATGACCCCGCTCCTCTCAGACACTCTCACTGTAAATGACCCCGCTCCTCTCACAGTCTCTCCCTGTAACTGACCCCGCTCCTCTCACACAGTCTCTCCCTGTAAATGTCCCCACTCCTCTCACACTCTCTCACTCTAAATGACCCCGCTCCTCTCACACAATCTCACTGTAAATGACCCAACTCCTCTCACACTCTCTCACTGTAAATGACCCCGCTCCTCTCACACTCTCTCACTGTGAATTACGCCGCTCCTCTCACACTCTCTCACTGTAAATGACCCCTCTCCTCTCAACTCTCTCACTGTAAATGACCCCGCTCCTCTCACTCTCTCACTCTAAATGATCCCACTCCTCTCACACTCTCTCACTGTGAATTACGCCGCTCCTCTCACACTCTCTCACTGTAAATGATCCCTCTCCTCTCAACTCTCTCACTGTAAATGACCCCGCTCCTCTCACACTGTTACAGTAACTACCCCGCTACTCTCACACTCTCACTGTAAATGGCCCCGCTCCTCTCACACTCTCTCACTGTAAATGACGCCTCTCCTCTCACACTCTCTCACTGTCAATGGCCTCGCTCCACTCACACTCTCTCACTGTAAATGACTCCACTCCTCACACACTCTCTCACTGTAAATGACCACGCTCCTCTCACAATCTCTCACTGTAAATAACCCCGCTCCTCTCACACTCTCTCACTGTAAATGGCCCCGCTCCTCTCTCACTCTCTCACTGTAAATGACCCTGTCCTCTCACACACTCTCACTGTAAATGACCTCGCTCCTCTCACATTCTCTCACTGTGAATTACCCCGCTCCTCTCACACTCTCTCACTGTAAATGACCCCTCTCCTCTCAACTCTCTCCCTGTAAATAACCCCGCTCCTCTCACACTCTCTCACTCTTAATGACCCCGCTCCTCTCACACTCTCTCACTGTAAATGACCACGCTCCTCTCAAACTCTCTCACTGTAAATGACCCCGCTCCTCTCACACTCTCTCACTGTAAATGACCCCGCTCCTCTCACACTCTCTCACTGTAAATGAACCCGCTCCCCTCACACTCTCTCACTGTAAATGACCCCGCTCCTCTCACACTCTCTCACTGTAAATGACCCCGCTCCTCTCACATTCTCTCACTGTAAATGACCCCGCTCCTCTCACACTCTCTCACTGTAAATGCACCCGCTCCCCTCACACTCTCTCACTGTAAATGACCCCGCTCCTCTCACACTCTCTCACTGTAAATGAACCCGCTCCCCTCACACTCTCTCACTGTAAATGACCCCGCTCCTCTCACACTCTCTCACTGTAAATGACCCCGCTCCTCTCACACTCTCTCACTGTAAATGACCCCGCTCCTCTCTCGCTCTCTCACTTTAAATGGCCCCGCTCCTCTCACACTCTCTCACTGTAAATGACCCCGCTCCTCTCACACTCTCTCACTGTAAATGACCCCGCTCCTCTCACACTCTCTCACTGTAAATGGCCCCGCTCCTCTCACACTCTCTCACTGTAAATGACCCCGCTCCTCTCACACTCTCTCACTGTAAATGACCCCGCTCCTCTCTCGCTCTCTCACTTTAAATGGCCCCGCTCCTCTCACACTCTCTCACTGTAAATGACCCCGCTCCTCTCACACTGTCTCACTGTAATTGACCCCGCTCCTCTCACACTCTCTCACTGTAAATGACCCCGCTCCTCTCACACTGTCTCACTGTAAATGACCCCGCTCCTCTCCCACCCTCTCACTGTAAATGACCCGCTCCTCTCACACTCTCTCACTGTAAATGAGCCCGCTCCTCTCACACTCTCTCACTGTAAATGACCCCGCTCCTCTCACACTCTCTCACTGTAAATGTCCCCACTCCTCTCACACTCTCTCACTGTAAATGACCCCGCTCCTCTCATACTCTCTCACTGTAAATGACCCCGCTCCTCTCAAATTCTCTCACTGTAAATGACCCCGCTCCTCTAACAGTCTCTCACTGTAAATGACCCCCCTCCTCTCACATTCTCTCACTGTAAATGACCCCGCTCCTCTCACACTCTCTCACTGTAAATGACCCCGCTCCTCTCACACTCTCTCCCTTTAAATGACCCCGCTCCTCTCACTCACTCTCACTGTAAATGAACCCACTCCTCTCACACTCTCTTACTTTAACTGACCCCGCTGCTCTCACACTCTCTCACTGTAAATGACCCCGCTCGTCTCATACTCTCTCACTGTAAATGACACCGCTCCTCTCACACTCTCTCACTGTAAATGACCCCGCTCCTCTCACACTCTCTCACTGTAAATGACCCCGCTCCTCTCACACTCTCTCACTGTAAATGTCCCCGCTCCTCTCACACTCTCTCACTGTAAATGACCCCGCTCCTCTCACACTCTCTCACTGTAAATGACCCCGCTCCTCTCACACTCTCTCACTGTAAATGACCCCGCTCCTCTCACACTCTCTCACTGTAAATGACCCCGCTCCTCTCACACTCTC